>NW_026778996.1:0-235000 GCF_030144855.1 Hypanus sabinus
GTGACCACAAGGTCATTTGCTTCACTGTAAATACGCATAAAGTTAGGTCTGGTGTGCGGGGCGAGATTCTAACTTGGAGAAATGTCAGTTTTAATGGAATCAGAAGTAATCTGTCAAGTGTGGATTAGGACAGGCTGTTTTCTGGCAAAAATGAGAATGTGGGAAGTGGGGAGCTTCAAAAAGTGTAACTTTGGGAGTAAAATTCTTATATATGTCTGGCTGAATAAAAGATAAGGTTGACAGATGTCGGCATCTTTAGACGTTGAGCGCCTGGTGAAGATATAAAAGGAGGTTCACTGCAGGTATAAGCAGGCCAGAACAAATGAGGTGCGTATGGTGTATAAAAATGGAAGAGACCATAAGAAAGTGATCTGGAGGGTAAAGGAAGTCATGAGGTTGGTGTAACAGACAGGGTAAGGGAGAATCCTAAGGTCTGCAAAGGACAAAATTGGTCCTCTGGAAGACCAGAATGGTAAACTATGCGTGGAACGAAAGAGACGGGAGATCTTAGATTACTATTATTTATTTTTTTGCATTTGTATTTACTCGGGAACAGACAGCAAGTTTTTAGATCTCAATCAAAACGACATCAACTCCCTGGACCCCACAAAGGGACAAAGGGTTTGTTTTTTCCCTGTGGTAAATTTTGCCGTAGGCTTTCGCTGTACCAATGTTGGGTCAATTGAAATACCGGCCCACATAGACATAAAAGACGGGATAACGGTCAGGACGACAGCCCATTTCGCTCATTTACGCGCAAGTGATCGCCATGGCGTTGAGTATATAAGACTGCCGGTGCTGCTGTGTTCCATGCCCGCTGCGTGATGAACGGATAAGCGAGGCTTTGGGCCTTCTCCGGGCTGCCCCGGGATTCGAATCGGATTTGGTTCTGTTTTGGTTCAATTCTGGTTCAGAATGCTGTTGTATGCTTCATTTTTTCACATCATTCATGTTTATTCTCTCTTGATGGTCCCAAAAAATTCTTATTTTTTTTAATTGGAATCTTTTGCGTTACTTCCATTGTGGCAACCTGTAAACAAGGACATCCCTAATTTGTAAAATCTATGTATTCTCTGATGATACATGCATACTGATCTTGAAAAATACACGAAGACTTGGCCTCGTCAGTCTTTTGTAAAACTGCGGAACAATAATTGTTATCGTCTGATCCTCTGGTACCTCACCTGTCGCTATGGATGATTGAAATCTCCAGACGGGGAGGGGCTATACGTATATAGAGTACTATGCAATCATTTCAGACTGATAGAAGCCTTCTGCTGCCGAAAAAAACAAATTCCTTAACATGTCAGAGATGGAAAACGGTGTTCCGACATAGGCCTTTTGTGGAATTAAGTGTGAAGTGGCGATGAGAAGGGGGTGTTGTTTGGGAAAAGGTGAAGTGAAAGTGGAGGGACTGGGAAGTACAGAGAGGCGTTCTGTAATGACGAACTTGTCAACTGATTGGAATCAAGTGACCTTTGTTTGGTGTCTCTGGGATGGACATGACTGCATTATCATCAGCACCACCCTCTCTACTCTCTGATTCCTCCTCTGCCACCTGTCCCACCTCCCTCCACCGACACCCCTCCCCTCAGTGTTGCTGCATCATCCCCTTTCCCAACATCGCTTTCTCCCGTCAGAGTTATAAACTCGCTCTCCAATGCGTGGATTGTCAAATACAATCTGAGCATCCAAACTATGTAACATGTATATTACCTAATGTATGTGAATAAAACAATTTGGAATTGTGTATATGTGTGCTAATAGGCTAGTAGATTATGTGGAAAACGGTAGTGTTGTAAACAGCATAAAAGACTGGCAAAGCGTGGAGTGGAATTTAGATCAGTTGTAGCTGTTAGACCATAAGAAACAGGAGCAGAATTCGGCTCATCAAATCTGCTCCTGCTGATCCAGTGTTCATCACAGCCCCAATCTCCTGTAAATAGAAGTAAGTGTACACCCTCATTCCAATCATTTTTATTTTCCACACGATATGTCCTAATCACAGTCTTGAGGTTAGAATGAAACCTCTCCAAGTCTCCTTGCGATTCTTGATGGTATGCAAATGAGGTGATCTGCTTAGCTCCCAGTTTATAAACTATCTGTTAAAACAATCCAGACATAAAATTACTGCCTTGATCAGATTGTATTTCCTTAGGCAGCATAAAATAAGTAAAACTTTTAATTATAGCCTTTGTTGCAGTTATATTTGCTATATTCCTAAGTGGTACTGCCTCTGGAAACCTAGACGCAGTGCACATGATAGTCAGCAAGTACTGACAGCCAGTTTTTGTTTTTGGTAATGGTCCTACACAATCTATAATAATTTTGGAAAACGGTTCACCGAATGCAGGAACAGGTTCCAGTGGGGCCACTGGAGTAACTTGATTAGGTTTACCTACAATTTAGCAAGTATGACACGTTCTGCAAAACGTCGCCACATCTTTTCTCAAACCAGGCCAGTAAAAATGTTTTAAAATCTAGTCCACAGTTCTCCTTACCCCTTGATGTCCACCCAAGGGCACACTATGGGCTAAAGTTAAAACCTCATTTCGATAAACATTAGGAACAATTACCTGCTGAACAATATTCCATTCATTACCTGCAGGAACTGTAGGCGGTCTCCACTTCCTCATCTATACCCCTTTCTCAAAATAATATTCTGCAGGCACCTTATCAATTTCACTATCCGGTAGAGTTTGTTGTTTTAATTTGATAATCCCAGGGTCTCTGCTCTGCTCGGCTATAACCTCCTTCCGAGACAGAGTCAAATCTTCATGGTCAGACTTACTGCAAGAATCTTGTTCAAACAATGAAGGTAAGAAAGTTTCTGACACATCCGCAAAACACGAAGCATGAGTTGAACAATCATGAGTAACAACCTCATTCTGCACATCAATCTTTTTATTCATAGCTCGAGTTACAACACAAGGAGGAAACTGTGTTAGAATACATCCGTGGTTCCTCTGACTTTATTGTCAAATGCACTTCAAGGAAAAATTTATCCACCTGCCAAGTTATTTCCTAACAATAAAGAAATATCATTCACAGGCACTCTAGGATGTAGTCCTACTTTAACAAGTCTTGTGACTAACCCTGACTTTAACTTACTCTATGCAAATATACAGGCATAAGGGCACTCCCGACACCTCGTGTATAAGTTACCTCACTAGTATCAGATTCATCATTAAACTTTAACATGCTGTCTAACATCAGTGATTGAGAAGCTCCAGTATCCTTAAAGATTTTTATTGCCACAGGAGCAGATACTTCTTTCAAGGATACAAATCCTTCAGTTATAAAATGATCAGATCCCTTCTTAACTTGGTCAGACTCTAACAAAGCTTCATTTGTGTTTATGAAACCTGTGGATTTACAAGTGTTTCAGTATGTTCCACACAAGCAGTTTGGACTGTTTCCTTCTTCTTCTTTTTCAATCGGAAACAGTTAGCTCTGACGTGACCAAGTTTCTTACAATAATTACAAATGGCACCAAACTCTCTTTCCTTCACAGGTTTATCTTCCTCCATACCTTTCTCACTAATTAGTGATTTAATTTCTGGTTTAACTTAATTCTCTGTATTATTTTGTCTTTTAAAAGTTCTGCCCTGAGGAAATTTATTCTTATGGGATAAAGCATACTCATCAGCTAATTTAGCTGCAATGTAGCAGTGTCTCTCTCATTTAAGTATGTATTTTCTTCATCAGGGATCTCCTTTTAAATTCCACCATTAAAATCAGCTCTTTCAATTTATTATAGTCCCCATTTACATTTTTAGTGGAAACCCATCACTCAAAACGCACAGCTCTATCGTGGGAAAATTCCACATTAGTTCTTTCCACAGATATCAGCAAATTTCTGAATCTTTCTCTGTATGCTTCCGGAAAAAGCCCATACGCCTTTAATATGTGCAGTTTCACAGTATCATGATCAAGTGCGTGCTCAGCAGTTAAAGCTGTATAAACTTGTTGTGCTTTGCCTTTAATTACACTCTGTAACAACACGGGCTATTTCTCATTCGGCCACTCTGAAATAAAAGCAACAGTTTCGAAATGTTGAAAATATTTCTCTACTACTGTTTCATTAAAAGAAGGGACGAATTTAATTTCCTGACTAACAACAAACGTTTTTCTAGAACTAGAAGATTCATTTTCGGACCTTAATTCCACCACCGCAAATTCAAATTCTGTCTTTTTATTTTCAATTTCTAATCGACGTAGTTCCAAATTAGCTTCCAATTGTTTCTGATTTAACTCAGCTTATGGTTCCAATTCTAACTGGCTCGCTGCTTTACTTGCAGGGAACTAATCTAAAATCGTTTCATCAAACACATCCAAATCTACACAGTGTTCCGCGATTTTCCTCCGAATTACAGGCTTTGTTGTAAATTTCGAAATATCTTTAATTTCCAACCTGCTAGCAATTTCAAATACATCATTTTTTTTTTGGCCTTCGTTAACAACTCTGGGTCTGGCGATGCCAGGAAGTCGTCAATATTCATTGTTGCCGAATACCGTTCACAAGCCAATCCAACAAAAGAATCGGGTATTCCCTTTTCCCAAAACATCGAGATACTGTATGTTACTGAAAAGGGGTTTGCTAATGGTCGCGGATGAGGCTGTCTCGCCGGATTTGGGGTTACACATGAATCTGTGGTGCATGCGGATGTGGATATTGTAGAGAGAGTGCAGAGCAGATTTACAACGATGTTGCCAGCATTGGAGCAGTACTCTATAAGAATAGATTGCTTGAACGTAGCTTTGTCTCCTTGGAG
This sequence comes from Hypanus sabinus, assembly GCF_030144855.1. NCBI lineage: Eukaryota > Metazoa > Chordata > Chondrichthyes > Myliobatiformes > Dasyatidae > Hypanus > Hypanus sabinus. Next base: position 4,776 of record NW_026778996.1, read on the forward strand.
CGACGGAGTTTGAGAGGTGACCTAATAGAGGGTTATAGGATAAAGAGCGTCATTGAATGCATGTATAGTCAGAGGCTTCTTCCCAGGCTGAAATGGCTGACACGAGATGCATAGTTTTAAGGTGATTGGAAATAGGTACCGAGAGAATGTCAAGGGGATGTATTTCTCAACAGAGTGGCCGCTGTGTGGAATACACTGCCGACGGCGGCAGTGGAAGCGAGTACAATAGTGTATTTTGGAATCCAGTGGCTTAAGTATGGAGACCCAAAATGTATTTGTGCCTGACAGATTTTGGGCTCAGCATCTTGATTCAATTTGTTGACTCGTTGATAAGACAGACTGATGAGGGCACAAAGAGATGGTATACGGTTAAAGGCAAGATTAATAATAGAGTTGCTGAGCATAGAGTTCTTGGGATCAATAGTCATATCTCCCTGAGAGGGTCGATACAGTTCGATAAGGTGACGATGAAGACTAATGGAATGCTTCGTCGAGGCATTGAGTTGAAAAGTTAGGGGATTACGCTGCAAGTTTATAACTTGCTGGTTAGGCCAGAATTGGAGTACTGCATAGAGCTGCGGTCGCCCCACTATAAAAAGGATGTTTTGGGGAGAGTGGAGAAGAGATTTGCAAGGTCACTGGCTGGTTTAGCGGGCATATCACTAGAGTCTGGACAGACTTCATTTCTTTCGCCCGGATCGTTGGCGGCTGAGGGGAGATCTGATCGAGGTTTCAAAGATTATGAAAAGCATGGATAGAGTGGACAGAGTACACCTGATTCTCAGTGTTGAAGTATTTTCTGCTCTTCTCTCTCTCCCTCACACACTCTCTGACACACACGGACAATATTTCTCGTTATCCTCTTGAGAGCCACATGCCTGCTGCTCCCAATACGCATGTCAATGGGACAACAGTCCGAAAGAAAGAGCTTGGAGAGGAGACAGTGAACGTGACGATCTGGAGCCCGGGCTAGATCCATTGAAGCTGTATTTGGGTTGCGCTCAGGGCTCATCTTTATTAATCAACTGAAGCAAAAAGATGACAGGGTATTTCACCGCTCTGATGACCTGTTCTCTAAATTTCGACTGAGTCACCGCGTAAGTAAACGTGTTGGTGCACAAGCTGAAGTTCCTCAGCAAAACGCCGACCCCATGAAATATCCATTCGGAATTACTGAAATTGAAACCATTTCCTCTGACCTGATAATATATGAAATTCACAACGCAGGTCATCCACAGGAGGATGAAGCTGCCGGAGAGGGTGAAGAGTAAAACCACAGACCTCCACCTGCTCTCCATCTCCGGGTCATTGCGGTTCTCCCCCTTGCTCTGAACCTTTAGACCCTTACGGACGCGACTGGCCACTAAAATATGCCTGACTGTCAGAGCGTTGAGCAGCAGGATCATAACGAAAGGGAGGAACGGAATTAAAACCGTATCGAGCCATGCATACCCTACCCACCCGGGGTCAGTGAAATAATTGCTCTTAAGTTTACAAAGCCACGGTACATTGTCAATAATTGCTCTGGGTTTCCAGATGAAGAAGCGGGGAACGTTGTTCAGACTAGATAATACGGCGGTTGTTGTTAGAACCACAGCCGCAGTTCTCCCGGTGCAAAATTTTGTTTTGAGCTTCTGACAGCAAATGGCGACAAACCGATCAAAGGTGAAAGTGACGGTGAACCAGACAGAACAGTATGTGACGACGAACCTCAATGCCTCGATAGCACTGCACACGGGGGTGATGTTCAGAAACCACGACAGAAGGTAATTTTTCTTTATCCGATACAAAATGACTTCGAAGACAGTAGTCAGTAGATCCGCCGCTGCCATGGCCACCAGGTAGCGAGTGGTGCAGTTCGAGAGGCCGCACTTTCCCCGGGACAGGATCACAATCGCCACTAGATTCACTGGGAAGGGGGGGGGGGAGGGGAGATTGCAGACATTACTGAACTCATATACTCTGGCAATTAGCATCATCAGTTTTCAGCCAAAGATCAGGAGTACGAGAGTTCGTAAGCGGCTGCTGGAGTCCTTTCACCGTGGAGATAAAATGATGTGTGACAAGTCACCGAAGTTAAAAACGGTGCAAATCCATTTTCGGTCGCTGACGGAGCCGGATTCGCTGATTTAACCGTGCCTGACTAGGCCTCTATAAACAGGGCTGAGGACGGATCCGGAAAGAAGCAACGCTCACAAAGTACTGGAGGACTCAGCAGCTCAAGAAGCATTTCTCCAAGTGAACCGGCACTGAACGTTTCGGGGCGAGACTCATTGTCATGGCGAAGCCTTTCAACTTAGTAACGAAAGGCGGAGTTCCCCCATTAAGGGACTCATTCCAGAGCGCAGTTCAATTCGATAACACAGGGCACCAAGTCTGTGGACCCTGCTACAGATGATCAAACCCTATTATTGACCAACAGGCAGTGGAATGCTGCTGGCAGAGACAAAACGGTGAAACATGAAGCACAAAATTAGGTGTTTAATCTGATGAATAACTCAGTGAAAATCACGATATAAAACCATCCCGGCAAAAATCCGGAATAATTCCCATTAAAGCCTTTCCAGTCAGACCTTCCCTGAGAGCTGCCTGTCTCCACCACTGATAGCACTTCGGAACAGCGGCTCAGTAAATACAAGGACAACGTTCGAGACGATCCCTTGTGTCAGAAGACAGACAGACATCTTCTCTCGCTTGTGATTATATATGAAAACTCAGCATGTAGAATTGACAGAACTGATATCTCTGACGGATATGTGTCCAATGATCGTACACGTTATCAAGCCTGAGGCTTGTAAAATGATCATAAACAGTTCACAAAGGTTAACAGTCAGAAATACCGAACGCGAAGGCGGCGCACTCACCAGGAACTCCAATGACGGCAATGAACATATGCAATATTTTCTGTACAATCCTGTAACTATCCAACATGGAAGGCATTTTCTCCGTCCAGTGATTCGTTCTCCAATGCGATAGCCGATCTCTCTGACTGAAATGTTGAGGCAGCATAAGCCTTGGGTTTTTAATACCATTCAGCGACTCCACGGGGACGGATTTTGAAATAAAGATTTTTAAACTATTTCCTAACCGATGACGTCAGATACGGCAATCCCTGCGGTGACAGATAGTGATTGATTTAGTGAATTAATTGTAAACAATGGATAATGCGATTGTACTAACCCGTGTAAATTGCGAGCAGCTTTCACCCAGCGAAGGGAACATTGTTTCAGACACCATCAGACCCAGCTCACCACAGTTTGTGTGTGTCGGTGTGACATTCACCCAGTGAAGGGAACATTGTTTCAAACATCATCAGCCGCAGCCCCCCACTGTTTGTGTGTGTGGGTGTGACATTCACAAAGCGAAGGGAACATTGTTTCAAACATCATCAGACCCAGCTCACCACTGTTTGTGTGTGTCGGTGTGTCATTCACCCAGCGAAGGGAACATTGTTTCAAACATCATCAGACCCAGCTCACCACTGTTTGTGTGTGTCGGTGTGTCATCCATGCAGCGAAGGGAACATTGTTTCAAACACCATCAGACCCAGCTCACCACTGTTTGTGTGTGTCGGTGTGACATTCACCCAGCGAAGGGAACATTGTTTCAAACACCATCAGACGCAGCTCACCACAGTTTGTGTGTATCGGTGTGACATTCACCTAGCGAAGCGAACATTGTTTCGAACACCATCAGACCCAGCTCACCACAGTTTGTGTGTGTCGGTGTGACATTCATCGAGCGAAGGGAACATTGTTTCAAACACCATCAGACGCAGCTCACCACAGTTTCTGTGTATCGGTGTGACATTCACCTAGCGAAGCGAACATTGTTTCAAACACCATCAGACCCAGCTCACCACAGTTTGTGTGTGTCGGTGTGACATTCATCGAGCGAAGGGAACATTGTTTCAAACACCATCAGACGCAGCTCACCACAGTTTTTGTGTATCGGTGTGGCATTCACCTAGCGAAGCGAACATTGTTTCAAACACCATCAGACCCAGCTCACCACTGTTTGTGAGTGTCGGTGTGTCATTCATCGAGCGAAGGGAACATTGTTTCAAACACCATCAGACCCAGCTCACCACAGTTTGTGTGTGTCGGTGTGACATTCATCGAGCGAAGGGAACATTGTTTCAAACACCATCAGACGCAGCTCACCACAGTTTCTGTGTATCGGTGTGACATTCACCTAGCGAAGCGAACATTGTTTCAAACACCATCAGACCCAGCTCACCACAGTTTGTGTGTGTCGGTGTGACATTCATCGAGCGAAGGGAACATTGTTTCAAACACCATCAGACGCAGCTCACCACAGTTTTTGTGTATCGGTGTGGCATTCACCTAGCGAAGCGAACATTGTTTCAAACACCATCAGACCCAGCTCACCACTGTTTGTGAGTGTCGGTGTGTCATTCATCGAGCGAAGGGAACATTGTTTCAAACACCATCAGACGCAGCTCACCACAATTTCTGTGTATCGGTGTGACATTCACCTAGCGAAGCGAACATTGTTTCAAACACCATCAGACCCAGCTCACCACAGTTTCTGTGTATCGGTGTGACATTCACCTAGCGAAGCGAACATTGTTTCAAACACCATCAGACCCAGCTCACCACTGTTTGTGAGTGTCGGTGTGTCATTCATCGAGCGAAGGGATCATTGTTTCAAACACCATCAGACGCAGCTTACCACAATTTCTGTGTATCGGTGTGACATTCACCTAGCGAAGCGAACATTGTTTCAAACACCATCAGACCCAGCTCACCACAGTTTGTGTGTGTCGGTGTGTCATTCATCGAGCGAAGGGAACATTGTTTCAGACACCATCAGACGCAGCTCACCACAATTTCTGTGTATCGGTGTGACATTCACCTAGCGATGCGAACATTGTTTCAAACACCATCAGACCCAGCTCAACACAGTTTGTGTGTATCGGTGTGACATTCACCCAGCGATGTGAACATTGTTTCAAACACCATCAGACACAGCTCACCACAGTTTGTCTGTGTCGGTGTGACATTCCCCCAGCGAAGGGACCATTGTTTCAAACACCATCAGACCCAGCTCACCACAGTTTCTGTGTGTCGGTGTGACATTCATCCAGCGAAGGGAACATTGTTTCAAACACCATCAGACCCACCTCACCACAGTTTGTGTGTGTCGGTTTGACATTCATCGAGCGAAGGGACCATTGTTTCAAACACCATCAGACCCAGCTCACCACAGTTTCTGTGTGTCGGTGTGACATTCATCCAGCGAAGGGAACATTGTTTCAAACACCATCAGACCCAGCTCACCACAGTTTGTGTGTGTCGGTGTGACATTCCCCCAGCGAAGGGACCATTGTTTCAAACACCATCAGACCCAGCTCACCACAGTTTGTGTGTGTCGGTGTGACATTCTCCTAGCGAAGGGAACATTGTTTCAAACACCATCAGACCCAGCTCACCACAGTTTGTGTGTGTCGGTGTGACATTCACCCAGCGAAGGGAACATTGTTTCAAACACCATCAGACCCAGCTCACCACAGTTTGTGTGTGTCGGTTTGACATTCATCGAGCGAAGGGAACATTGTTTCAAACACCATCAGACCCAGCTCACCACTGTTTGTGTGTGTCGGTATGTCATTCATCCAGCGAAGCGACACGTTGTTTCAAACACCATCAGACACAGCTCACCACAGTTTGTGTGTGTCGGTGTGACATTCACCCTGCGAAGGGAATATTGTTCCAAACAACATCAGACCCAGCTCACCACAGTTTGTGTGTGTGGGTGTGACATTCTTCCAGCGAAGGGGACATTGTTTCAAACACCATCAGACCCAGCTCACCACAGTTTGTGTGTGTCGGTGTGACATTCACCCAGTGAAGGGAACATTGTTTCAAACACCATCAGACGCAGCTCACCACAGTTTGTGTGTGTCGGTATGTCATTCATCCAGCGAAGCGAACATTGTTTCAACACCATCAGACACAGCTCACCACAGTTTGTGTGTGTCGGTATGTCATTCCTCCAGCGAAGCGACACGTTGTTTCAAACACCATCAGACACAGCTCACCACAGTTTGTGTGTGTCGGTGTGACATTCACCCTGCGAAGGGAATATTGTTCCAAACAACATCAGACCCAGCTCACCACAGTTTGTGTGTGTGGGTGTGACATTCTTCCAGCGAAGGGGACATTGTTTCAAACACCATCAGACCCATCTCACCCCAGTTTGTGTGTGTCGGTGTGACATTCACCCAGCGAAGGGAACATAGTTTCAAATACCATCAGTCGCAGCTCACCACAGAGTGTGTGTGTGTCGGTGTGACATTCACCCTGCGAAGTGAACATTGTTTCAAACTCCATCAGACCCAGCTCACCACAGTTTGTTTGTGTCGGTGTGACATTCACCCAGCGGTTGACGATTTCGTACAGCAGACCGCAGAGAGTCAGAGGACCGCACGTTCTGATTTTCCACCATTTGTGAACGCACCTCATCTGAGTGCAACCTCAAACAGGAGAAAGTCTGCAGATGCTGGACATCAAATAAACCCTCACATTTCCCTTCTGCTTCCCATTCCCATTCCCACACATCAGTCCACAGCGTCCTCTGCTGGCGCAGAGACCACACACAATTTGGACAACACCACAGCGACCCCGTTCACCATTCTCAATTTCAGAGAAATGTATACAAACAGACAGAGAGACTTACTTTATTGATCCCGAGGGAAACTGGGTTTCGTTACCGTCGCACCGACAAAGAATAGTGTAAAAATATAAAAATATAAAACCATAAATTATTAAATGATTGTAAGTAAATTATGCCAAGTGGAAATTAGTCATAGACTATCCTATTGGCTCAGGGTGTCCGACACTCTGAGGGAGGAGTTGTAAAGTTTGATGGCAACAGCCAGAAATGACTTTCTATGGTGCTCAGTGTTGCATCTGTGTGGAATGAGTCTCTGGATGAATGTACTCCTGTGCCTAACCAGTACATTATGGAGTGGATGGGAGACATTGTCCAAGATTGCATGCAACTTGTACAGCAACCTCTTTTCAGACACCATCGTCAGAGAGTCCATTTCCACCCGCACAACATCACTGGCCTTACTGGGGTTTGTTGATTCCGGTGGTGTCTTCTACCCTCAGCCTGCTGCCGCAACACACAACAGCAATCATGATAGCACTGACCACAACAGACTAGTAGAACATCCTCAGCATCATCCGACAGATGTTAAAGGACCCCAGTCTCCTCAGGAAATAGAGACGGCTCTGACCCTTCTTGTAGACAGCCTCAGTGTTCTTGGACCAGTCCAGTTTATTGTCGATTCGTATCCCCTGGTATTTGTAGTCTCCACCATGACCGCACTGACCCCTTGGATGGAAACAGGGGTCACCAGTGCCTCAACAGTTCACAAAATCGCTAACTCCGCTTTAAAGAAATAGTAAAAACAACTTTCATCTTAAATGCATTTGTAGATATATTAATAAATAATCTATAAATTAAACAATCTTGATATTCGCCACTTCTCCACAAACACCGACATTCGACATTTATTAATACAGTCTCTGTAAATGAAACAGCTTTGAGATTCGTCACAACCCCACATCCAGGGACACCCACAGATCTTTGTGTACCTACATGCGCCGACACATGCTTAAACCTGCGTACATCCCGGCATCCGCACGTACCCACAGCTTGGTTCCTGGTTCTTGGAGCGGAGGTTGGACTTAAGAACGGTATTTTTGAAGAAAAAGATCTGTATTAATTTTAATTGTGTTTGATGACAATGGTTGGATGAAGATTACTCCACGCTTTAATTGTTCGGAGGAAAAATGAATTGCTGTACACATCTGACTTGGTAGTTAGTATTTCAAATTGAAATGCTTGACTCGCCTGCTCCTAATAGGTTTGGGTTTGGATTAGGATTGGCCATCTCAGTCTAACTAACCATTTAACGTTTTGTAAAAACAGGTCACACGGTGCACTTCACGTCTGCCTTGGAGAGAGTTCTACTTTAGTGATTTCAAAAGTTTGGTAACACTCGTTTCTCTCTCATAGCTATTTGTGACAAATCGGGCTGCCTGTCGCTTTACTCGCTCGAAGGAAGAAGTGTTTTTGTTTGAGTATGGGTCGGTTACATACCCACAGTTTGAATACGGGACAGTGGGATGTCTTATGACCGTGGGGTGATTTTATTTCACGTGATGGCAGGCACTAAACCGCATTTAAACCAACTCGCGTTTTGTGACGGAGTTATCATTTTTATTTTTATGCAACGTTGTTGTTCCCGGTCAGAGGTGTGAGGCTTCACCGGTTTTGTTTGTTACATGTTTATTTCTTTCCTTACAGGCCAGTATCGGAGAGTGAAGGCATTACAGGAATTATCTGAGTTCAAAGAATTGGATAAAATTAATGTTGTTCAGCGTCTTTTCTTTACTTCGTCAAAGTTCAGGTGGAATTTATTATTAAAGTTTGTGTCAATGAACCCACATCCGTGTGTATCCCAAACCTGCTGAATAATCCACATGCACATTAGATTATCGCAGAGCAAGAATCATTTCAAACAAATCACAAAAAAGGTGCCTCCACCTTAATTCAAATAGCAAGAACAAAGTTCAAAGTTCAAAGTACATTTGTTATTATTATAAATGAAGCATTCTTGAGCTTCATCACATCCCTAAATCCAAGGTCACCCCAATCTGTGTACATCCTGAAATCCGCCGACACACTCAGTTCTGTGCGGTGCCTCAAATGGATTTGTATTCCCAAATCCCAATGCACTCTCACTCGCCCAAAGCTGTGTGCACCCCGAAATTCCCTAACATTCTGAAATCAGTGTGCACACCCGTACTCGCCAACATACCCTGAAACGTTTGGACATCCGCAAATCAATCACTTCCATGTGTACCCCCAATCTCGCTGACATCGCCACAGGCACATTGATTTTCCGAGAGCAAAGCTCATTTCAGTTCTCGAAATAACTGCCACCTTCTTAAAAAGTTCAAAGTTCAAAAAGCGTTCATTATTAATGTATCTTTGTGTGTCTGCATCGTTGAGTGCTTGTATGAGTTCGTGTGTGTGACTTTGTGGCAGAGAGTAGCAGATAACGCTGGCGCTTTGTCGTGACGGCTTGGTTACTGAGAACACTTGGCGAGGAGAACAGAGAGAGGTGTGTACACTGTTTCGGGGAACTATATAGCATTGCATTGCATTGTATTGTTTGTAAGGGATACAGCGATATCATGGGCTTAACTCTGAGGAGGTTGAACAGGGAATGAAAGAGTGAACCTTTGAGGAGCGTTTGATGGTTCTGGGCGGAAAATGAGTGAGATATCAGTTTGAAAGCTATCGAGTACTGGATGCACACGGAACGGGACACAATGGAGACCTGGGGAGGCAGGAGTCATTCTGCGGCTGATCTTGCTTTACGGATGAACTAATATTTTAGGGTATGGAAGCGAATGGGTGTGTGCACAGGGATTTTGAGGTGTCCGTTGCTTTCGGGAACACACTGATTTAAGGGTTGAATGAGCGTTTACCGGTGAGCACAGATTTGTGGGCTCACACTGATTTGCACAGGTGTCTGCTGATCTGGACAGCTGAGGAGTCTCAAGGCTGTTTCATTTGTAAATAAAATAATAATACATGAAATTTGAATTTTGCCCTTTGTACTTAATTATTGGACCGAATGGCCTACTTCGGCTCCAAAATCCTTTGGTCTTATGGTCTTATAACAGATTCCCGAGACACAGCAGTGTTCGCCGGCCTCCACGTAGACGACCCGTCTACAACCACACTTTGCCTACTGTGGGCAAGCCAGTTCAGGATCTACAAAGCAATGTCCTTTTGGATCCCATGCCTACTTACTTTCTCAATAAGCCTTTCATGGGGTACCTTATCAAATGCCAAATAAGATGAAATTAGAGTCATGAACGATTGGTGAAAACTGAATTGGAGACGGACACGCGTCTAGTCCTGCAGGGTAGGTCACAGAAAATGGGTGCATACATACACACACACAAACATGCACTTTCTTACCGCCTCTCCGGCTCTCAGCCGTGTTATTTGACACATACAGGGTGCTATGAATAAAACATGCTCCCTTACACTGGACTGGTGAGTTTGAATGCGATATGTCAGGGTGAGGGGTGGGTCCAGGACGAGCCCCCAAATGCTCTGAGTATGACTGAGTCGCTGAAGTCATTGGAGCGTCTCAAAGATAGGAAAGTGTTTAGTCATCACTACAAATCGACTTTATTTTGGAAACCTCCTCGGTAGAGTCCCCTAAACATAAAATTCATCAAGAGTTTATGGTCTTGAGGAGATTGGTAAGAGTCGGTGTTTCAATACAGTTTCACAATCTACTATGCCATAATTTACTTCCATATTCTCTGTCTGTCAAATGGTGCATATGTACAGTGGAAGCACTTTTAGCTGATAAGACACCTCGGAAGGTTCATTCACCATTGTTGGGATAAACTAACTCCCACAAATGGTCGAAATATAAATTCATCAGTTTATTCTGAATCTGTCACAGCGAGGATTGCACCTGCTTGACGTAATTGGTTTGTAAGTAAATTAAAAATCTTTACTTTTAAATCTGTTGAAATCTGTCTCCGTGGAGTCGCTAAATGATATTAAAAACCTCTGGCATGTGTAATCTCAACATCTCATTCCGAGCGATCGTCTGTAGCACAGGAGGACAAACCACTGGACAGAGAAAATATCTGCAATGTTGTATAGGTACTTGAATGTGGGGAAAATATTGTACGTGTTCATTGCGGTCATTGTTCCTGGTGAGCGAGCAGAGCAATTCATGTTTGGTATTTCTGTCAAGGCTCTGGAGCAGGGATCCAACCGCAGACCCAGTACAGTGCACACAGTGATATATACTGAGTCACAAATCCCGAGGTACAAACAAAGACAGCGTCGAAGTTCAGGTAGAGATCAAAACATCCAGAGAAATCCAAACACCAGAATGAGACACACGTGGTAGCAATACCGGTAATAATGAGAAATAGCTGAGCGACGGAGAACTCAGTAACACAGCGGCCCGAGTAGAGTAGGAGCGGGGACAGGACACATGGCAATGCAAAACCACAGACTGATAGCTGGAGGAAACACACAAAAAATACAGAGTTCAACTGGAGGTATTGGCTGTACCCCCGCGCACCGCGACACAAACAATACGGGCGCCGCTCGGCGTCACAGCAGATAGAGCTGGGTGCTGGCGATGGAAGTCCCTGATGAGAGAGACCTCCAGGATGTAACGGGCGGGGACCCACCTCCTTTCCTCAGATCCGTAGCGCTCCCAGTCCACAAGGTGCTGGAGGCTGCGCCCCCGGTGAACGAACGTCCAGCAGTCGACGTACGGTGAACACCTCTGACCCATCGATGTGACGCGAGGGTGATGTTAGGGACAAAATAGAGGGGTGGCTCATGGAATGCCTCATGTGGGACACATGGAAGGTGAGATGAATGCGGCGAAGAATGGAGGGCGGAAATGGATAAAAAAAAAGAACGGATGGAATTATACTTAAATGAACATGAGTGGGAATATAAAAGTGCTGGGTTTATGGGAGAAACAAGAAGGGTAGGAATTATATCGCCATGATTTACGATGCTTAATTATTCCTTATGTCATGTTGCAAAACATGCTTCCGGATCGTATAGGTTTTTTCATTATGAAACGGTTGAACAGTTGCTATTTCAGAGTGAAACCTATCGGAAAAGAAAACATACAGGCTTCATTGTAATTTTGGGGGGCTTGATTGATTTCATTTAACCGCTTTCTTTAGTCATGGGTGTCACTTCAATTTAATTCGCAGTGTTGTGTTTCATTACATTTAATCGATAGGATTCGTTGTGGGTAATTTAGCTTTCATTAGAAGACAGAAGCAGTGAGGATTTTATTTCCCAATTCTCTACACCACAATCCAGTCCAGTTGATAATGGGAATGCGCCTTTAATTTGGAGTGTCTTAATGTAGCCAATCATTAAACGAGATGGCAGAGACCGGTGTGATTCACATTGGGTTAGTAAATGAGCATCTGACTCGACGCGCGCCGTCTTGTGGGATTGTCTGACAGTGAAGTTGGTGAGCGGAATGGGAATAGATGGACATATCCGCAGACGGATGTGCGGGCGGCATTCAGGAGTAGTTCTTTGTCTGGCATCTGGCGGGAAGAATGAGGTTCTGACTCTCTTGGACGGTGCTTTGTCCCTCCCGACACGCACACTATCTTAATGTCCCGGACTGCCAGTTGATGGGACAATCCGCCCGGGAACAACACCTGGGAGATCAGGCGGTGAATCTGAGGATCTGGAGCCCAGACTGGAGACTCTGGCGACTACTCAGGATGCGGCGCCGTTAATCAACTGAAGCATCGAAGTGACGGGAGATTTCACAGCGTTGATCGCCTGCTCCCTGAATTTCGATTGAGTCACTACGTAAATAAATGTGTTCGTGCAGCAGCTGATATTCATCAGGAAAAACCCGACGTACTGAAAGATCCATTCAGAATCATTGAAATCGTTTCCTTTTCCTGAGACCTGATAATATATGAAATTGACAACGTGTGTCATCCGCAGGAAGATGAAGCTGCCGGAGAGGGCGAAGAGTAAAACCACAGACCTCCTCCTGCTCTCCATCTCCGGGTCACTGCGGTTCTCCTCCTTGCTCTGACCCTTCAGCACCTTACGGACCCGACTGGCCACTAAAATGTGTCTGACTGTCAGAGCGTTGAGCAGCAGGATCCCAGCGAAAGGGAGGAACGGAGTTAAAACCGTATCGAGCCAGTCATATACCACCCACCAGGGGTCAGTGAAATAATTGTCCTTGGTAATACAGAGCCACGGTACATTGTCGATTATCACTCTGGGTTCCCGTACAAAGTATCGGGGAACGCTTCTCAGACACGACATTACGCTGGTTATTGTTAGAACCACAGCCGCAGTTTTCCTGGTGCAATATTTTGTTTTCAGTTTCTGGCAGCAAATGGCAACAAACCGGTCAAAGGTGAAGGTGACGGTGAACCAGACTGAACCGTCGGTGGCTGTGAATTTCAGTACATCAATAACACTGCACACAGGGGTGATGCTCAGAAAACTCCACAATAAGTAATACATTCTGATTCGAATCAAAATGACACTGGTGACAACGGTCAGTAGATCGGCCGCTGCCATGGCCACCAGGTAGCGAGTGGTGCAGGTAGAGAGGCCGCACTTTCCCCGGGACAGGATCACAATCGCCACTACATTTACTGGAGAGAGAGAACAGACACTGGGCATTACTGAAAACATTCTCTGGAAACTAACATGGGAACGGGCTTTAGCTAAACCTCGGGAGTGCTGGAGCCTGTAAACGGCTGCTAATCTAACACCAGAAATGGGTCACACTATCTCTGGCCTGTCTTCTGCAGTGTGGAGATAAGACGATGTTTGGGGAATCGTTGTCGATATAAGCGATCTGCATGAACAACGATTAGTGCTGATCCCCATTCCCGTCGCTGATGGGGCCGGTTTCACTGAATTAACTGTGACTGACCAGAACTCTGGAAAATCTGCATCTGATGAGGCCGAGAAGGGATACAGAGAAGAGCAACACAAACAAAACTGGAAGAACTCAGCAGGTCAGGCAGCATCGGTGGAATTGAATCATCTTTCTTTTCGGGTCGAGACCCTCCTTCAGGACGAAGCGCTGCCCCGATTTATGACGTGTTTCAGAGGGAAGGAAGGAACAGCTTAGTGACCTGTGGCTGAGTTGCTCCGTTAATGGATTAATACTGCAGCGCAGTTTAGTTCGATAACACACGGCAGCAGATCCGTGTACACGGGCTCAGGTGATTAACCCCAATAATTGACCAACAGGCAGTGGGATCCGACTGCGACAGACTCCACAGGGAGACATGACGCGCAGGACTAGGGTTTTCCTCTGATCAATAACTTGGGAAAAGTGTACTTCAGAATGCAAACATCTCCCAGTCACAATTTCCCGGAGAGATCCCTGGCCCCAGTACTGGGACATCTCTGGAAAAGGTGTCATTCAAGTCAAGGACAGCGTTCTCTTCGATCCCGTGAGTTAGAGGAGAAACATAGATTTAGTTCTATTTGTTATTAAATATGAAAGTTCAGAAGGTGAAATTGGCAGGATCGGAATTTCCGAAGGATATTTGTGCAATGATCAGGTTTGTAAGCTTGTAACATTATCTTTGACAGGTTCACACCGGTTAACACACAGAAATACCGAACATGAATTGCTCTGCTCACTCACCAGGAACTCCAATGACGGCAATGAACACGTACAATATCTTCTCCACACTGATATACCGATCGAACATTGCAGACATTTTCTCTGGACAGTGATTTGTCTCTTTGTGCGACAGGCGATCTCTCGGAATGAAATGTTAAGGCAACACATGCCTGGGGTTTTTAAAGTCATTTAGCAATTCCACAGAGACCGATTTCAACAGACATAAGATAAATGTTTTTAAATTATTTACAAACCAATTAAGTCAGACAGGTGCAATCCCCACGATGACACACTGTGATTAAATTAATGAGTAATATTTAGATCATTTGTGGGAGTTAGTTTGTTACAACAAATGTGACTGAACCGTCCGAGGTGTCTTATCAATTAAATGTGCTTCCCCGTAGATATGTACTTCAAAGGAACCAGTTGTCTGACAGAGAATATTGAATTCATTTATGTCACTGAGCCTGTGAAATTGTACTGAATCACCTACTGATACCATTCTCCTCAAGAATGTAAACTCTTGATGTCGTTTGTGCCTGTGGGACTCTACTGAGAGGCCTCGAAGAAAATGTCTGCCTGCGTTGATGAATAAACACAATTTCATACCCACTAAATCCTCCAACTGTTGCAGTGACTTAGTCACACGCAGATCATCTCATTTCAAATGCTTCACAAAATGGCTGCTGGACCGTAACAAAGCAAGAACAGAGGCCAAATTTCAAATTGCATTTATTATTCACGTATGTAGAAATAAAACAACCTTGAGACTCGTCACAGCTCCATTTCAGCAGCCACCCCCACATGCACATTAGATTATCCCGGAGCAAGAATCATTTCAAACAGTTCACAAAATCGCTATCTCCATAAATTCCATTATAAACGGAAAAAACCCATAAACGGATAACTCCCCCCCCAAAAAAAAACAAGAACGGAGGTAAAAGTTCATATTGAATTAATTATTATTGCATTAAAACGGAACAACCCTGAGTTTTGACACACCTCCAAATCCACCGGCTACCCCAAGCCAGTGCTCACCCCCGAATCCGCCATCAGCCCCAACTCTGTGCAAATCAGTGTGAACCCATAAATGTGCTCACGGGAAGCAATATTCGCTGCCAAATCCGTGTCATTACACTCTCACAGAGCAGGAATTACTGCAACCTCTTTACAAAATAGCTGTTTCCGCCTTAAAAATAGCAAGAACAAGAAATAGCAAGAAATTGCAAACACACGCCCACATGCGTATTCCTCGTATAATCATTGATATCCCGTTAATTGTGCGTACCTCACCAAACCATTTTTATCCCCTCATCAGTGGTTGTCTCAAATCCACCGAGCCCCATATTCGCTGACAAAACCCGATGTTTGCTCACATCCACAAATCCCTGTGCACCCCCTTATTCATCAAAACACCCCTAAGTCAGCGCAACCCTCAAAACTGTGTGCACTCCCAAATCCGTTCCCACGCCGAACCCGCAGACACACACATATCAACCGACATACCCAGACCTTTACGCACCCCTAAACTTGCTGACGCCCCCACATGCAAGTTACATTATCTCAGAGCAAGGACCATTTCAAGCAGTTCTCAAAATATCTGCCTCCTCCCTTAAAAAATAGGAAGGACAGAAGTCAAGGTTCAATTTGCATTTATGTTTAAAGTTTGTATCAGTGAAACAGCCCGGAGATTCGACAACATCCAAATCCACCGGGATTCCCAAATCTGCGCTAATCTGCAGATCTGTGTCTTCTCCTGCAAAGCCGCATGCAAACCACAACTCACCCCCAAACCTGCCGACACTCTCAGATCGACCTACATACCCAGATCCGTGCGCACCCCAAACCTGCCGACACTCCCAAATCCACCTACATACCCAGATCCGTGCGCACCCCAAACCTGCCGACACTCCCAAATCCACCCACATACCCAGATCCGTGCACACCCCAGACCTGCCGACACTCCCAAATCCACCTACATACCCAGATCCGTGCGCACCCCAAACCTGCCGACACTCCCAAATCCACCTACATACCCAGATCCATGCACACCCCCAAACCTGCCGACACTTCCAAATCCACCTACATACTCAGATCCATGCACACCCCAAACCTGCCGACACTCCCAAATCCACCCACATACCCAGATCCGTGCGCACCCAAACCTGCCGACACTCTCAGATACACCTACATACCCAGATCCGTGCGCACCCCAAACCAGTCGACACTCCCAAATCCACCTACATACCCAGATCCATGCACACCCCAAACCTGCCGACACTCCCAAATCCACCCACATACCCAGATCCGTGCGCACCCAAACCTGCCGACACTCTCAGATCCACCTACATACCCAGATCCGTGCGCACCCCAAACCAGTCGACACTCCCAAATCCACCTACATCCATGCACACCCCCAAACCTGCCGACACTCTCAGATCCACCTGCATACCCAGCACCTCAAGCCCGCTTATTCCCCACTTGCACATTAGACCATTACAGAGCAAGAATCACTTCAAACAAATCACAAAAAGCTGCCTGCGCCTTAAATCTAATAGCAATAACACAAATCAAAGTGTATTTGCTATTAAATTATCTGTAAATGAATTAATCTTGAGATTCATCACACCCCTAAATCAAAGGGCACCCCAATCTGTGTGGATCCTCATATCCACCGAGACACCCAATACTTGAAATAGTATTTGCATTGCATTGCCAAATTGCTGCCCCCATCTTAAAATGTTAGAAGTTCATGATGTGTTCATTATTAATGAACTGCATTATTAATGTGTCTGCATCTCTGAGTGTTTATTTGAGTTCCCGTGTGTGGCTTTGTGTCAGAGAGTAGCTAGCAGACAACGCTGGCGCTTTGTCGTGACGGCTTGGCGACTGAGAACACTTGGCGAGGACAACAGAGTGATGTGTGTACACTGGTTCGGGGAACTGTATAGTATTGCATTGTTCGTCAGGGATACAGCACTATCATGGGTTTAACTCTGAGGAGGTTGAACAGGGAATGAAAGAGTCAACCTTTCAGGAGCATTTACATAAGAACATAAGAGATAGGAGCAGGAGTAGGCCAATCGGCCCCTCAAGCCTGCTCCGCCATTCAACAAGATCATGGCTGATCCAATCTTAACTCTAGTTATCACTGAATCCCACAAGGCAACAGTGCCAAACAACAGGGCACCATGCCGCCGATTTTATTTTATTATTCATCCCGCCCAAACCCATGTGATCACCCAGGGGGAAAAAAAATTGCCAATTGAGGAGAAAAAATCTCGAAAATTCCTCTCCGACCCATCCAGGCTATCGAAAACTGGCCCAGAAGCTCACATGGCTGATCTAAACCTAGCCTCATGTCCACTTACCTGCTCGCTCACCATATCCCCTAATGCCACTTTTATCGAGGAAAATGTCTAACTCCGTTTTGAATTTATTGAGTGTAATAGCTTCTATAGCTCTCTGGGGCAGTAAATTCCACAGTCCCACTACCCTCTGAGTGAAGAAATTTCTCCTCATCTCAGTCCTGGAACGGCATCCCCTTATTTTAAGATTATGCCCCCTAGTCCTAGTTTCACCCATCATTGGGAACATTCTCGCCGCATCCACACGATCAAGCCCCTTCACAATCTTATATGTTTCAATAAGATCGCCTCCCATTCTTCGGAACTCCAATGAGTAGAGTCCCAATCTACTCAACCTCTCATCATACATCAACCCACCCATCCCCGGAATTAACCTAGTGAACCTTCTCTGCACTGCCTCGAGAGCCAGTATGTCCTTTCTTAAATATGGACACCAGAACTGCACGCAGTACTCCAGATGTTGTCTCACCAATACCCGGTACAACTGCAGTAAGACCTCCCTGTTCTTATACTCCATCCCCCTAGCAATAAAATCCAGCATTCCATTGGCCTTCTTGACCAGCTGCTGCACTTGCATACTAACTTTTTTTGTTTCCTGCAACAGGACCCCCCAGATCCCTTTGCACAGAAGCACTTTCCAGTTTCTCTCCATTCAGATAATAACTTGCTCTATTATTTTCCTGCCAAAGTACAATACCTCTCACTTGTCAGTATTATATTTCACCTGCCAAATGTCTGCCCAATCACTCAGCCTATCTATGACCCCCTGCAAGGTTTCAATGTCCTCCGCACTCATTACACTCCCTCCCATCTTTGTGCCATCAGCAAACTTAGTCCCTTTCTCAAAATAATTATTATAGATTGTAAAGATTTGGGATCCCAAGACCGACCCCTGCAGAACACCACTAGTCACCAACTGTCAGTCTGAGAATTTATCCCAACTCTCTGTTTTCTGTTAGAAAGCCAATCCTCCAACCATGCCAGAATATTATCCCCAATCCCATGATTTGTTTTTACTTTAAGTAATAATCTTTGGTGTGGCACCTTCTCAAATGCCTTCTGGAAATCCAAATACACCACATCCACTGGTTCCCCTTTATCTACCCTATATGTTATGTCCTCGAGGAACTCCAACAAATTTGTCAAACATGACTTCCCTTTTGTAAAACCATGCTGACATTGTCCTATTACACCATGTTTATCCAAATGCCCTGTTACTGTTTCCTTAATTATCGATTCCAACATTTTGCCAACAACAGATGTTAGGCTAACTGGCCTATAATTCCCAGCCTTCTGTCTATTGCCCTTTTTAAATAAAGGTGTTACATTAGCATTTTTCCAATCTGCTGGGACCATTGCCGAGTCCAGCGAGTTTTGAAAAATTATCACTAATGCATCCACAATCCCGACCACCACTTCCCTTAAGACCCTAGGATGCAAGCCATCGGGTTCAGGGGATTTATCCACCTTCAGTCCCATTAATTTATCAAGTACCATTTCCTTGGTGATTTGAATCGTAGTTAGCTTCTCTCCCCCTAGAGCCCCCTGTTTATCCAGTGTTGGGATATTTTGGCTGTCCTCTACTGTAAAAACTGATACAAAATATTTGTTCAGCGTTTCCGCCATCTCCATGTCCCCTACCATTAATTTCCCAGTCTCATCTTCTAGAGGATCAACATTTACTTTAGCCACCCTTTTTCTTTTTATGTAACTATAAAAACTCTTACTATCTGCTTTTATGTTTTTCGCCAATTTACTTTCATAATCTATCTTCCCCTTCTTAATCAATCTTTTTTCTTATTTGCTGCGGATCTTTAAAAGCTTCTCGATCTTCAATCTTCCCACTAGATTTAGCTACCTTATATAACTTTCTTTTTAATCGTATACTTTGCTTTATTTCTTTACTTAGCCACAGATAACTATGTTTTTCTTTTACACCCTTTTTTCTTCAGTGGAATATATTCTTCTTGATAGTTGTAAAATAACTCCTTAAATATACACCACTGATCAAGTACCGATCCACCATTTAATCTATTTTCCCAATCCATCTTAAGCAATTCCGCTCTCATACCATCATAGTCTCCTTTATTTAAGCTCAGTACGCTTGTTTGAGATCCAACCCTCTCATCCTCTAATTGTCTATGGAATTCGACCATGTTATGGTCACTCAGTCCAAGGGGATCCTTTACTAGGACATTTTGTATTAGTCCTGTCTCATTACAGAGGACCAGATCTAAGACTGCTTGCCGCCTTGTCGGCTCAGTAATGTATTGTTCAAGGAACCCATCCCAAATACACTCAATAAACTCTTCTTCAAGGCTGCCGTGTCCGACTTGATTAGTCCAGTCAATATGAAAGTTAAAATCCCCCATAATTATGGCTGTTCCCTTATTACAAGCCCCAACTATTTCCTGATTTATGCTCCGATCAACTGAGTTACAGCTGTTTGGAGGCCTATAGTCTACTCCCACCACTGTTTTTTTCCCTTTACTATTTCTTATTCCTACCCAAATTGTTTCGTTATCCTGATCCTTTGAGCCAATATCATTTTGCTTTGTTGCAGTGATTTCTTGTTTTATTAACATAGCCACCCCACCTCCTTTTCCTTCTTGCTGTCTTTCCTAATTATCGAATACCCTTGTATGTTTAATTCCCATTCCTGGTCACCCTGCAGCCATGTTTCCGTAATTGCCACAATATCATAACCATACATTATTTGTACTGTCAACTCATCAATTTTATTGCTAATACTAACGCATTCAAATATATTTGACATTTATTTCATACCTTTTCCTTTTGTACAGTTTTACGCTTATCTCCGTACATTCTTTCCCCTCCTGACACAGTCTGTCTTTTTATTCCTCCACTTTTAACTATATCCATTAACTTCTTCATAGTCTTTTTAATTATTTGCTCTCCAGAATCCTCCCCCCCCCCACTAATCATTTTTCTGGGTGAAATATGAGGTAGAAACCCTATAACCATATAACCTTGTAAGAATTACAGCACGGAAACAGGCCATCTCGGCTCTTCTAGTCCGTGCCGAACGCTTACTCTCACCTAGTTCCACCTACTGCACTCAGCCGATAACGTGCGCTCTTGCATCGGGTGGAACCGTTCTCGGTGTCCACAAACACGGGCGAGTTTCCCCTTCGATGTCTCGGTGAGTCTGTTTCGGCGATATTTGAAGTGGCTGAAGAAAAGCGTTTTGCTGCCAGCGAGCGAGAGAAGAGATGAGAACATGACTACAATCCCCAGAAATCCCCGCGGACTCGCAAGGTCGGCAGTTGCCGCCGACTGAGCGCGTTGCCCCACTGGAGTTGTAGTCGCGTCACAGCGGGTGTAGGTGAATATGTGCGGCAGTTCAGATGAGCACAATTTCTGTCATTTGTATGCTGTTGGCTAGGAACTTGGAAGCATAAGTTCTCAGAGAATGTGGTGTCCTGCATCGGTATGCTGTATTGAGGGGGGAACGGACGGTAGGAGAAACGAACCATTGTGTAAAAAGGGTGTGTAAAATCTGGTTAAGAAGAAAAGAAAATCTTCCAGAAGGTTCAAAACACTAGGTACTATTAGAGCACCAGAGAAGTACAATGTTGCCAGCAAGGCGCTCAAGAATGAAATGTTGACAGCTAGAAGCTGGCATGAGTAGCCCTGACGAGCAGGATTAAGGAAAACCGCATGGCATGAAGAGAAAGAGGATGAGCCGTACGACAACAGGACCAATCAGGTGCGATAGTGGAAGAGTGCGCATGGAGTTCGAGCAGGAAGCCCGGAGACTTAATAAATATTTTGCTTCAATATTTACTGGGGGAAAAGTACCATTGTAATTGTGGGGTTGACTTACAGCGGACTGAAACGTCATTAAGAAACAGGACCTGCTGGAGATTTTCAATGGTATTAATTTCAATGAGCCGCCGGGACTGAATGAGATGTACCCCATGCTATGGTGGGAAAGCCGAACCTCTGTCATCAACAGGTACGGGAGAACTGCCAGAGGATTGGGAAGTTGCAAATGTTTTTTTTTGTTCTTGTTCAAGAAAGGGAGTAGAGATTATCGAGGCAACTTTTGACAAGTGAATCCTATTTCTCTTGCGGGTTTGCTGTTGGCAAAAATCCTGAGAGGCAGGATTTATGAGAAGTTGCAGAGATATATTCAGAATAATGATCGTCAGCATACCTTTTTCAAGGCCAGGTCGTGCCTCACGAACTTGATAGAGTTATTTGAGGATGCAACAAAACATATTGCTGAAAGTAGAACAGTGGATGTAGTGTATATGGACTTCAGTCAGGCACTTGATAAGATTCCACTTTCAAGGCTCATTCAGAAAGAAAGGCGGCATGGGATCCAAGGAGACCTTGCTATGTGGATCCAGAATTGGCTTGCCCACATAAGTCAAAGGGTGGTTATGGATGTTTGGTATTCTGCATTAAAGACGGTTCGACGTCGAACTGTTTTGGGATCCCTGCTCTTTGTAATTTTTAAAGATGACTTGGCTGAGGAAGTAGCAGGGTGAGTTAGTAAGTTCGCTGATGACAAAAAGGTTGGGACTGTCGAGGATGTTCTGGTTGTCTGGTGTTTCAGCGGGACATACATGGAATGCAGCACTGGGCTGAGAAGTGGTGGATGTTGTTGAAACCAGGTAAGTGTGGTGGCTCATTTCAGTAGGTCATATTTCAAGACAGAATATAATATTAATGGTATGACTTTCGGCGGTGTGGAGTATCAGTGAGATGTTGAGGTTCATGTCCATGGGACACTGAAAGCTGCTGCGCAGGTTGACAGTGTTGTTAAGAAGGCGTCCGGTGTGATGTTTCATCAAACTTGGGATTGCGTTCAAGAGCCGTGAGGCGATGTTAATTCCACTTGAGATCTGGGTCAGATCCCACTGAGCACGTGTTCAGTTTTGGTCACCTCACTGCAGGAAGGATGTGGATACTGTTCGGAGATTGCAAAGGATCTTTGCAGGGATTTTGACGGGGTTACAGAGCGTGCCTTACTGGAATATTTTGAATGATTTTTTTTTCTCCTTGAAGTGACGTAGGATGAGAGGTGTAAACGATAATGAGATGGATTAATCTTGTGCATAGCCGGACGATTTCATCCCAGACCTGAAATGGCTGACACGAGGTGGCATAGTTTTAAGGTGATGTACTTTTCTGTGTTGGTGAGACAACAGCTGAAGGACTGTGTACATCTCCGGCCCATCTCCCACCCAATGTAAAGGGTGACAAATGTCACAATTTGTTCATGATAACAACTTGCTTCACTGACGACCACCTTATGGAACTACAACTCCTGTCGGACACCGCTCTCAATCGGCGGCAGTTGTCGTACTATCGAGACTACGGGGCCGTTTGGGAGTTGCAGTCATATGTTTTGACTCCTCGATCGCTCACTGCAAAACTCGTTACCTCGGCCACCACAAGGAAGGCTGGAACGGACTTACTGAAGCGTCCAAGGAGAAGTCTGCTGGTCCTTGAGAACGCCGAAGCGGGCGATCGTCGAAAGCAGCAATTCGCTGAACTCCCCATGGCGATGGAGGAGAAGAGAAGGCTAATCTGAGGTACGACAGGCTGGGTGCAGATTAACCTCTGTCCCCTGCTGTCACTGGTTAGTGCCTGTCGGACAAATGCGACCTCACAGGATGATTAGTTAATATAAAGGTCAGTCAGCCTTGCAAAGTATTCAAACGAATGCTGTTAAACCGTTCCCAGACACAGAACAGACTGCGACGGCAGTGGATATACGTCGGCATCACAGTTTCCTCGCTAAAATACTTCACTGCTGGATAAAATGATGTTCGTGATGTTTATAGCAGGTGTGGTGCATTGTACTGTTCAGACTTCTCGTCCGACTGAGAAAATAAAAAAAAAACTTTCAAAGCTGCAGAACGGTGTCTTGTGTATTGATGTGCTGTGGGAAGCTGTACACGAAGCTCTTATGGTGGGGTGAGGTTATCTATACCCCGGTCTACGTCGGAAGGTACATTGTGAGGTTGCAATATTGAGTGGAATGCGGAAAGACTGACTTCTCATGGTCAAGACTTTAAGAAGTTCATTACTGATTTGTCAAATCCTCCATATTACACATATTCAGGAATTACGTTTGTTGACACGAAAATTAATGTTCGCTCTAGCTTGGAGCATACTCTGTGGAAAGTGTATGTGGGATGATATGGGTGTTGAAACGTTGGGGAGTGATCATTTTCCATTCTTTATAAACTTGAGTTCGGATTTATATCAGGAACCGGATGCCACTTTCAGAAGATGCCATTTTTGGTAAAGCAGGTTGGAAGTTTTAACAATATCTTACGTGATGAACGTCTGTCAGGCTGAATGATGAAGATGTTGTGGAACTTCTCATGAGGGAGTGTGTTGTGTGCAGATTTCAACACACATAGTTCACTGTGTTTTGTCAGCGGAATGATGTTAATGGTTTGATTGAAGAAGAGTTTCTCAACTTGT
Source organism: Hypanus sabinus (assembly GCF_030144855.1). Taxonomy (NCBI): domain Eukaryota; kingdom Metazoa; phylum Chordata; class Chondrichthyes; order Myliobatiformes; family Dasyatidae; genus Hypanus; species Hypanus sabinus. Next base: position 28,857 of record NW_026778996.1, read on the forward strand.
GCGTCTGAATGGGTACGAGATTTAATGTTCATAGTAGTCCTGGAACTACTACATGATATTGAGCATCCTGTGTATATTTGCAATGAAATGTTATGTCACGTTATTCCGCCAACTCCGTTGGAAGTGATTCCAATTACGAACAGAATTAATAGGACAAATGTTGACTAAGGATTGTAGATGCCATTTAGGGAGAGATGTTTAGGAAATTTAAGAAATGTCAATCTCCAAGTGACCTTATTAGATATAAAAGTGTACAGGTCGTGGGAAAAGTGGTTAAGCTTTTGAAAAATGTTTACTGGGATTCATTTTATGATAATTTTCGAAGTGATATTAAAACAAAAGAGATGGTTGTTGACCTCAGGAGGGCACAGAGCGACCACTCCCCGCTGAATATCGACGGCTCCTCGGTAGAGATCGTAAAGAGCACCAAATTTCTTGGTGTTCACCTGACGGACAATTTCACCTGGTCACTCAACACCAGCTCCACAGCAAAGTAAGTCCAACAGCGTCTCTACTTTTTGCGAAGGCTGAGGAAAGTCCATCTCCCACCCCTCCATCCTCATCACATTCTGTAGGGGTTGTATTGAGAGCGTCCTGAGCAGTTGCATCACTGCCTGTTTCGGAAATTGCACCATTTCGGAACGCAAAACCCTGCAGCAGATAGTGAGGTCAGCTGATAGTGAGAATCATCGGGGTCTCTCTTCCCGCCATCACGGACAGTCACACGACACGCTGCATCCGCAAAGGAAACAGCATTATGAAGGTCCCCATGCACCCCTCATACAATCTCTTCTCCCTCCTGCCGTCTGGGAAAAGGCTCCGAAGCATTCGGGCTCTTACGACCAGATGATGTATCAGTTTCTTCCCCCAAGCTATCAGACTCCTCAATACCCGAAGCCTGGACAGATGCCTTGCCCTACTGTCCTGTTTATTAATTATTGTAATGCTGACACTGCTTGAGTGCACTTTACGCAGTCCAGCGTAGGTCTGGAGTCTAGTGTAGCTGTGTTTTATTACGTAATTCAGTCTAGTTTTTGTACTGTGTCATGTGAACCATGGTCCTAAAAAACGTTGTCACATTTTTACTATGCACTGTACCAGCAGTTATGGTCGAAATAACAATTAAAGTTGACTTGACTTGACTTGCGATGCGTGGGAATGATTAATCAACTGGGGGAATTCGTAGGGGTCACAATATTCCAGTATTGACTGATGAGTGTAAAACGATTTTCGCTGAAATATGGAAGTTATGTTCCTGGCTGGGTTATTTCCTGTGATTCATAATCAAGATAATTGAAATGGTAGAATAAGGTTCTAAATGAATACCCTGAGAGGTTGGATCAGCGGTAGCAAAGATAGTATCACTGGTGTAGAGTTTGCTTTCTGTGAATTTAAGAAGTTTATTGTTAATGCAGGGAGCACACACAAATTCTGGAGGGCTTCAGTTAGCCAGGCAGCATCTATGGAGAAGATTTCAGTCCACATTTTGGGCCGAAACACTTCAGCAGAACGGGAGGGAAAAAATGGCCTGCTGAGATCCCCCAGCATTTTATGTGTGTTTTGCTCGGATTTCCAGCAACTTTAACTTTTTTTCCTATTTGTGGTTGGATTTTTTAAATGCAGGTGAAACGTCGCCAGGAATAGGTGATGATTTTTTTTTTAATGATTAGACGTCTGACTGACAGCTCTATTTCTATAATCTCATTTTGTGCCGAATTTCGAGGTTAGGACATTTTCCTTCCTCTTGGAAAATGGCAGTAGCGGTGTCTAGTCTCCAAATCCCGTCGGATCGTTTTAGTTATAGGCCTCTATCGTTAATGTCCCGTAACTGTAAGTTTATGGAACGTTCGGCCGTCGAGCTGTTGAATTATATTTTGGATAAAAGAAGCGACATATGACAAATGATTCAGTTTTATGTTTGGAAGGTAATATTAGGAAAGCAGAGATAAATAAAGATGTTGTACTAGCATTAAGTTGAAAAGAAGTAAGATATTTATGGAAGGAAGGATTTTTAATTAAATGAAAATTAGGATTGAGAGGTTGAATGTATAATATTAACTTGAGTTTTTTTTTGGACTCCCTGTGCTGGTACGGGTAGGCAAATTACATGCGTATTTCAATGACGTGGGATCGGGACCACGCAAGGCAGTATTTATAACCCTTTGTTATGTAATATTATGACTTATGATCCTTTCTCTGAGATAGGCACAGGGGTGTGTCAATAACTCTCTGCAGATGATGAAGCTTTGTGGATTAAAGGTTAAAAAATGTTATTGTATATTGTTGCAATTAGTAATTAATCAGCTTGACAAATGGGCAAATAGATCAGGATTTGAGCTTACAGCAGCGAAAGTACAAGTTATGTGTTTTATAGAATGGGTTTGATAGACCTGCGTTTTGATATGAAATTATCTGGTCAAACTCTAGAGGGCGTGCCAGTGGCAAGATAACTGTCATTTGGATGGATAATAAGCTGACTTGGAAGAACCACAACAATAAAATAATTGAAAAGTATAAAAGGGCATTAAATATTCATAGCTCTCTATCTGGGTATTCTGAAATGCTGCACGAATATCTTTGATAACATATTCAATTTGTTTAATTCAATCTGTTCTTCATTATGGCTGTGTGGCTTATGTAGCAGCTTCATTTTCAACTTTAATATGTTTTGTTGAGATGCAAGCACAGGCTTTAAGATTTTATAGTGGTGCAGTAAGGTCGTCCCATACTTTGGCTTCACTAAAGCAATTACGGAGATTGCAGTAAATGGTAACACACTGGATTGATTTGGCGGGCACAGCAATGATCATAGTGTGAAGTTGTGTTAGAGGACTGTTAGCAAAATCACACTAAGTGTGTCTTTAATTTTAGGGGGCTGGAATCTTATCACTGGGAAGGTGGGATTGCCGGATGACGAAATATGCCGCCTATCTCTTTCTCTGTAACATACACTTTTCTGATTATGACTAATTCGGTATAATAAAGTTGAAGGATTCTGTTATGCCTGAAAGCTGTTGGTTCATCAGTATATTTTGGAAAATTGTTAATATATGTTAACCATTTCTTCAGACTATTCAGAAGTTAATTTAACTGTGAGTGTGAAATTTGCTGTGGCTGGTTTTGTACCTGAGTTACAGGTAGCGATAAGGAAACCACTTACCAACCGTCGATCAGGATATACAACAGAACTAGTTATCATCATTTTAGGCTTACAGTGGATCGAGCAAATTTGTCCATGTAAAGTGGTAATTTGTTCAGATTCCCTTTCGTTTTGTTGAGTCTAAAAAAAAATTATTATCGCAGTCAGTCAGATATACTATTGGAAACTTATCAAAAATCATCTCGTGCTCAAAGTATTGTTTTACTGTCCACTTCTTACGGGGCCTTGCACATAGAGGTTTCGTTGCAAAAGCTGTTAAAATATCTACTGTGGTCAAAGACATTCCATCAAGCAAATAAGAAGCTAAGTGGTCGAGCGGTCGATGCGATTAACATTCGTGGGCTGATGGGCATAAAAGCGACACCTTTACAGAGTACTGAACTGCTATGTTTACGAGGGAAAGGGGTTAAACAAGAAGGGAAGGAATTATATTGACATGATATAGAAGTATACAAACAATACTTAGTTGTTCCTTGTTTCGGGCTGGAAAACATAATTATCAGCCGTGTAGGTTTTATCATTGTGAAACAGTTAAACACGTTATTTATGCTGAAGCATATCAAGTAGAAAGAAACCAAATCCAGGATCATTGCAAACTTTGGCTGTAAGAGTTTTCATTTAAATACTTCCTGAAGTTAGGGCTGTAATGTAATTTAATTCAACGAATTATGTTTTAGTACATACTATCTATAGGATATTAAGGGTAATTTAGCTTTCAACAGAAAAAAAAAGTAGCAGCGAATGTTTTATTTCCCAGTTCTCTATACGACACTGCAGTCCAGTTAATGGCAGGATGCGCTTTTAAGTTGGAGTGTCGTTTATCCTAAATCCCGCCCAATTTCTTCACTTTAGCAAATTTATTCGAAGGCAAAGAGGTGACTGTTGTGAATGACATTGGATTAGCCGATCAGCGTCAGACTAGACCGTACCCTGCGGTCAGGAGGTCATGTTCGGTTGCAATATTGGTCGGGCGGGAATGGGAACAGCTGGACATTTCCACTGACCAGTGTGGGGCGGTATTCGGCAGTAGTCCTTTGACAGACATCTTGCGTGCCCATTGAGGAAATGAGTCACCAGGACGGTGCGTTGCCCCTCCCCCACGCTCACTAGAAGACCATAAGAGAGTAGAGTTAGAGCCTCTGGCCCATTGAGTCTGCTCCGCATTCAATCAATGACTGATCTTTTATTTTCTCCTCCTCAGCCAGGAACTGGAGCGGAATGGAGACACTGCGGCCGCTTCTGGCTCCCCCTCAGCACGTGGCTTTATTAATGAACTAAAGCACCGAGGTGACCGGATATTTCACCGGCTCATCACCTGATTTTAGACTGAGTCACCGCGTAAATAAATGTGTTCGCGCAGCAGCTGAAATCCCGCAGCAATACCCCGACGGAGATCCGTTCAGGATTATTGAAATCGTCTCGTAATCCACAGGAGGATGAAATTTCCGTAGAGTGTGAACAGTAAATCTACAGACCTCCTCCGGCTCTGCATGTCCGGGTCACTTGCTCTGAGAATTCAGCCCCTTACGGACCTCGATTGACCTCCTCCGATCGTCGCTGGCCTTCGGACCCTCGCTCCAAGTCCGCTCCGTCCGGCAGTCCACCAACTCTCTCAATTCGCGTCTTCTATCCTCATCTCTCCCCGGCAAAAGACCGCAGGAAACTCTCCTCCAGACTCACAAGAACGAATAACAGCATTCCACAGCCCGTTATCTCTCGTCAGAACCTAAACAAACAATTCCAACAGCAATGAAACATCACAGCGTGTTACACTCTACTCCCACCCCGCCCCCCCACCAAATTTAGTCATGTCCTCATGACCTTGGGATACTTCGCCAACCCTTCCTGAAAAACACAATGCCCCATTCAAGGTGTATAATGCGGAGGCATAGCTCCCCAAAACGGTAGGGGTTACACTCTGTTACCCTGGTGCTACGTAGGCCAGTACACCCGGTGGTCTCCTAATTCTCTGAGACCTCCGCAAACACTTACCTAACTATTCAGGTTCAGACACTACTGTGGATACTTCCGGTCTACTTGGCGGGGCCTCCCCCGATCTATCACTCGTGCCCACCTGCAAGTTGGAACACCCTGTCGCGTGGCCAAATTCCTCTTCCTCCCCTGCAGAGTCCCGCTGTAACCCAGGCTGCCAACAGATAGAGCGCGCCCACTTCACCTCATGCAACGGGAGAAGGTCTGGGAGCCTCTTCCTCTGTCGATGGGGAGTTAACAAAAGGCAGCATGTACCACACATCCGGGACCTCATTCCCCGAATAAGTATCCCTCTCAGGGGTGGGGTCGGGACTAACTTCGCCTGCCGGCGGCCTTGTAGTCCCCCTTTCCGCAGAGTCCTCTTATCTGTTGGGGGCTCTAAGCCAGGTTCTGGACGTACCTGCGCCTCTTGACCCGGGTGATTCCGATGCAGAATCCTGACAGGCCCATTCCAACTCTCTGTTTTCACCCGGAAAACAGGTAAGTTTCGCATCTGACTCACTCGACCCTGACCAGTCCCTCATGCGCCCGTCGGCGTCAATGTCCCACTTCCCGCCCGGTGCATCAGGCTGAAATCACAGGCAGACAACGCCGTCAACCACCGATGACCTTGGTTTTAACCCTTCAGCTTTCAGGCGGCCGAGGAGCTTTAGCAGCCTCGCTTCATCTTCTTCCAAGGTGGATCCAAATGCTACGAGGTCATCCAGAAATACCAACAGCTCAGGCAAGTTCATATCACCCACCGTCTTCTCTACGACAAGAGAGTTTGCTAGAAGTTTGCAGGAGCTTCGGAGATGCCCTGGGGCATCCGTTCGAACTGGGAAAATCGCAGGGGACATTAAAAAGCCGTCTTCTTTCGCCGGCCTCACTCATGGGGATCTGGTAATATCCACTCCTCCAGTCCAGCACACTGAATCACTGCGCACTACACAGTCCTCGGGACAGTATACTGGTGAGGGATGGTGCGCCTGTTCAGAGTCCTATAGTTCACACACATCCCTACCTTCCCATTCTTCTTTTGGGCCACCACTGTTGGGGTGCATAGGGGCTTCGGGATTCAGTGATGATCCCGGCTTCCTTCATTTTCCACAAATGCTGCAGAAACTCTGCAGGGGCCAGTCGCCGCGGCCTTTCTCTGAACTGCTCAAACTATTCTCAGTCATCCGGATAGTGTGACGCGTGCTCTCGGAACAACCCACATCAAACTCGTTAGTGGAAAAGACACCTTCAGCATCTTCTCTAACCACCTCCTCTTCCAACCGGCAGGAATCGGAGAGACACTTCCCATGTTTTTCCAGTAGTTTCTCCCTGGCTTGTCTCACGGGGACACTATGGGCATCTCCCGCTTGAAGGTGACCTCCCCCTTCGTCGTGTTCCTGACAATCACTGCCATCCTGCTTGCCTGTACAGCCGAGGACTTCTGCAATTCACCATCAGGATATCCCGACTCCCCCTCGTAGTCTTCCGGAGCTGCTACTAAGAGGGCTGGAAATTTGGAGGTCTCCATTACTCTCGCTACTTCCCCGGGGCGTACTGCCATTACCTTCGACGAGGTTTAACGCACGGTCTCTCATCTCAACTCGGTATCCCGCCTGATGCCACGCACTTCCTCAAAAGCCGCTCAAACCACTGGGGTGGGGAGGGTGTTAAACCCTCTTCCCGTACCTCTCTGATCAGCTGAACAAAAGATGAAGGGTGGCGCGTCTCAAGAGACTGTCGGAGACCCCACGCAATCAGGTCATGAGACTGGGCGCCCCTGGGTCTGGTCCATTCGTATCGGATCCTCCTCAGCCGCCTGGATGCAGGCAATCTCGCTGCATCTCTAGCCGAAAAATAAAAGCAGAAAGCTGCCCCCCTTCTCCTGACGCATGTTCTGAAACCCCATCATGAACTCTATTGGGCTTCCAGTCGGGACAAAAGCATTGTCCAGTGCTCGTATGTAATTGACAGCTGTCGCTACTGGAGATTTCAACCTGAGAACTCTCTCAACGTCAGCAGCCCGCCCATTCGAGCTTTCAACCAATTTCTGTCGCTTTTCTTCATCAATTCACGGCCACCTGCCCAAGTCTCGCCGTCCTCCTCCCCTTTAGGGGTGGGCATTTTTTTCCAGAGAATAGGTGGAGCCTGCCACAGCTGGGACTTTGAATCTGATTTTTCCGTTTATTCGCCAGAGAAGTCAGGGCGGATACTAATTCAGAACTCCCGCTCTTCACCGGCGGACGTGGACTAATTAGGCATTCCACATCCAACCACTCTTTCCCCTCGCTCCTCAAAGACGAGAGACTTCGAAATCTCCGCCCTCAACTAACGCTACCTCAGCGCTGGTCTGCATTAAAACGAGAGCTGCGCCCGCCATTTCATCAAACCTCCGCTCGCAATCGCAACTTCAACAGAACAGGCGAATTAACAATTCATCCGGAGTACAAATATCTGCCCTACTGGTTCATTGCTCAGGGTAATCATACAGCATCCAACGGAGTTCATCCCGAAGTTAGACCCCACAATTGTAACTCTCGCTTCGGCTAGAGGCTAAATATAGGGGCTGATAGAAATCTCGTCCGGATGGATGCAGCGCGTTGTGTCCCCTGCTGCGAACCAGTACCCCGAAATAACAGACAGTGAACAACATGCGATTAAATAATTATGCTTCATAATTCTTATTTTAACTATATGGTTAGTAAAGAAAATGAAAACAAATAGAAAAAAAACAGTCCATTCTTACGAAACAGTCTATTGCACAATGTTGGAGCCGATTGTCCACCATCAACCTCTTCCGAACGTCACTGCCCTTCGGACCATCGCTTCAAGTCTACCCCGTCCAGCGCTCTACCAGCTCACTCCATTCGCGTCTTCGCTCCTCATCTCTGCACGGCAAAAGACCGTGAAAATCTCTCGTCCAGTCTTACAAGATAGAACAACAGCATTCCAAACCCCGGTATCTCTAGTCATAACCCAACGATTGCTGCTACAGAGAAAACCATCACATTATCAGTCAAACCTTACAGCATGTTACACAGCAGTTTTGTGAATCAGTTGAACATATACTATTACAGTGTGAATTACATAAAGCTGAAATAAATCAAATGGAGTCTTCATTGAAAATTATGGTGGCTGATTTTATGAATCGTTTATGAATCTATTGCAGGAATTTTAGGTGTATAAGATGAGAGTCATTAATCACGTCGATTGTCAGAGGCTTTTTTCCAGGGCTGAAATGGCTGGCACCAAAGGGCACAGATTTGAGGTGCTTGGAAATAGGTACAGAGGAGGTGTCAGGGATGTTTTTTTTTAACGCAGAGCGTGGTGAGTGCGTGGAATGGGTTGCCGGCGACGGTGGTGGAGGCGGATACTTTGGATAGGTACAAACATGAAATGCTCTGCTGACTCACCAGGAACTCCAATAACGGCAATGAACACGTAGAAGAGTTTCTACGCATTTCTGTAACTATCGAACATTCCAGACATTTTCTCTGTCCAGTGATTTGTCCCCCTGTGTTACAGTCGATCTCTCGGGATGAACTGTTCAGGCAGCACATGCCTGGGCTTTTTATTACCATTTAGCGTCTCCACTGGGATGGATTCCAACAGATTAAAAATAAAGAATTTAAAATTATAAACCGAATACGTCAGACAGGTGCAAACTACGCGGTGACAGACTGTGTTTAATTTCGTGAATTAATGATCATAGAGAAAAATAAATACATAGAAACTCTACAGCATATCACTAGTTATGCTATGCATATCACGATGCTGTAGATATTCTGTATGAAAATCTACAGAAAATTAATACAAAATCTAGTTTGTCCCCAAAAGTGAATCTGAACCGTCAGATCAAGTCTTGTCGAGTCAAACCTGATTCCGCTCAAAGTACGTGATAGCTTGTTTTGCTCTCTGGGTACAGAACGATAGAATATCCCTATTGATATTGAAATGTTACTGATGTTCCCTCTGTTTTTATATAGATGTGTGGAACGAACATCGGTCTGCACAGGAAATTTCTGCACAACCGAAAAACCGCAAATCACTTTAAACTAACATTCCATCTGTCCGGCAAGTCAGGCAATCGGTGCAGAGCGTTTCCCTGAGTGGGCAGCAACTCACCTGCGTAGCTGTGAGGGAGTAGTGAATAATACAAACCCAGAGAATCAAACCGAGACACATAAAGATGTCCCAATCCTTCACAGACAGGAAGAACTGTCAACAGGAGGAAAATGACTTCTTCTCCCGACGTGGGTTGAAAATCGCTGTCACACAGACGGATTCGTCAGTCATCTAAACTGAAGGTACATCAGCGAATGTACCCTGGGGCGATGCCGTGCAACTGCTCTGTTTGTGGGAAAGGGATTCACTCGATCGCCTGATCTATAGATACACCAACGAATCCACACCAGCGAGAAGCCATTCACCTGCTCTGATTGTCGGAAGAGATTCACTCAGTCATCTGACCTGCTGACACACCAGCAAATTCACACTGGGGAGAAGCCATTTATTTGCTCAGACGGTGGGAAGGGTTTTATACAGTCATCTCAACTGCTGGTATACAAGTGAATTCACATTGGCGAGAGGCCATTCACTTGCTCAGATTGTGGGAAGGGATTCACTCAGTCAACTGCTCTCTTGGCACACCAGTCTGTTCACACTGGGAAGTAACCATTCACCTGCTCAGAGTGCGGGAAGGGTTTCACTCGGTCATCAAACCTACAGATGCACAAGCAAGTTCAAACTGCGGGGAAACCATTCATCTGCTCAGACTGTGCAAAGGGGTTCACACACTCATCCACACTACAGACACACTCAGCGGGTTCATGCTGTGCAGAGGCCGTTCACCTGATCTGAATGTGAGAAGATTCACTCAGTCATCCACACTGCAGACACACCGGCGTGTTCATGCTGGGCAGAGGCCGTTCACCTGATCTGAATGTGAGAAGATTCACACATTCATCCACACAACAGACACACCATCGTGTTCATGCTGGGCAGAGGCCGTTCACCTGATCAGAATGTGAGAAGATTCACTCAGTCACCCACACTAAAGACACACCTGCGTGTTCATGCTGTGGAGAGACCGTTCACCTGATCTGAATTTGAGAAGATTCACTCAGTCACCCACACTAAAGACACACCAGCGTGTTCATGCTGGGCAGAGGCCGTTCACCTGATCTAAATTTGAGAAGCTTCACTCAGTCATCCAACCTTGTGGCGAACTACAGATTTCACACTGGAAAGAAGGTTTAAATTATTTGCGTGCCGGATATTTAAACTTCCCTTTTGCTGAGCCCGAAGTTAAAATCGAAACTCTACTTTGGGATGAACAACACCAGTAATTAACTACTTTACTCCATTCTCATTTCAATGTTGTGGGTCATTTTCACTGCTTCTAAAGGACTACGTGTCACACCGCTGTTTGAGAATACACCACTGTTCTCCAGCGTCTGAAAGCAGAATGTGGAACCACGAGTTGGATGTTCAGTTAGAAACCAGAGACGGTTTAGCAGAGGGCAGATTTTTGGGTCTGGACAGTAGTAGGGGTAAGAGCATCTGATGAGGACCAGGGAAACAGATGAGAGGGAGAAAGACAATGAAAGACAGAGCATCAACATTTAGACTCTTTGATTATTTGCATTTTGTCTTCTTCCCCCTTCAATTCCTGTCCTGATGAAGGGTCTTGACACAAAGAGTCAACCATTTATTTCCCTCCATTCATGTAGCCTGACGTTATCTGCTCTAACATGTCATGTGTGTTGCTCTTGATTTCGAATGGGTGCAGAATCACCTGTGTTTATGATTCCCCAGGTGTGGTTTCAACAGTGTCCTAAGCAACTGTACCATTACAGCCAACCCGTTACTCTCAGTGCCCTGATGTATGAGGGTGAGGGTGCCAAAAGCATTCTTCAGCACCCTGTCAGGTTGTGACTCAGGTTTCAGTAAGCCATGGATGTGTACTCCAAGGTTTTACTGCCCTGCAATACTCCGCAAGACAGTCCCTTCCACTACGAAACTCCAACCTGAATTTGACGTCCCAAAATGCAACATCCTGGACTGATCAGAAGTAAATTTCAGTTGCCAGTCCTCAGCCCATGTACTCAGCTGGTCAAGATTGCCCTGTAATTTTTGATAGCCTGTTTTACTGTCGACTATAGCACCTATTCCAGTGTCATCTGCAAACTTACTAAACCTGTCTTGTATATTCTCATCCCTTCTGGATTGTTGCATCTGCCACGTACCAGTGAGGGTAGGAGCAGGGTGATTTGGCAGATTAATGCATGGCTGAGAAGCTGGTGCAGGGGGCAGGGATTCAAGATCTTGGATCAATGGGATCTCTCCTGTTCAAAAGTGATGGGTTACTCCTGAACCCTAGGGGAGCCAATATTCTCATGGGCAAGTTTGTAAGAGCCATTGGGGATGGTTTAAAATAATCCGGCAGGGGGCGGGTGAGAATCTCATGGTAGGATAGATACTAAAAAAGCAAAGTCAGTGTGCAGTCAGACTGTCACGAAGGCATAATTATGATAGGACATAATTGCAGCGAGCAGGGTGAGTATCAGGGCATTAGGGATGCTAAATCAATAAGGGTCGCAAATAATTTACACAATGTGCTATATTGCAATGTGCAGAGTTTACGAAATAAGGATGATCATGTTGCACTGTTGCGGATTGTCAGGTATGATGTTTTGGTCATCACTTAATCGTGCTGAACAATGGTTGTAGTTGGAAGCTGAATGTCCACGGTTACTCGTAATGGTGTGATAGGAAGGAAGGCAAAGAGGACGGCATGGATATGCTGGTATAGAATTTCATCAGATCTGTAGCAGGATGTGACATAGGATCGGAAGATGTCAAATGTTTGTTGGTTAAGTTCAGAAACCATAAGTGTAAAAGAAACATGATGGCAGTTATATACAGGCTTCACCACACTATCTGGGAAGTGGACTGCAGATTACAACAGGAAATAGAAAAGGTGTGTCAAAAGGGAAATGTAATGATAGTCATAGGAGATTTCAACATGCAGGTCAATTGAGAAAATTAGGTTGGAAATGGATGTCAAGAGAGGGAGTTTATTGAATGCCTATGAGATGGCTTTTTACTGAAGATTGGTGTTGAGCCTTCTTGGGGATAAGCAATACTTAACTGGGTGTTGTGTAATGAAGCGGGAGTGAATAAGCAGCTTAAGGTAAGATAACTATTAGGAGGCAGTGATCACAATATGATTGACTTCAGCTTGAAATTTGAAAGGAGAAAGTGAAGTACGGTGTTGCAGTATTTCAGTGGAGTAAAATAAATTACAGTGGCATGAGAGAGGAGTTGCCAATGTAAATTGAAAGGAGATGTTGGAAGTGATGACAGCAGAGCAACAGTGGAATGGGTTTCTGGGGAAAATGAGGAAGGTGCAGGATGGATATATTCCAAACATTACGAATTATTCAATTGCAGTCTCCACGGCACGCTCCTGGTGAGAGGTCTACAATCAGAGGATTAACATTCCACCTTTGTCATCTGTTTTCTACTATCAATCCAATTGTGTATCAGTTTAGTCAGCTATCCCTGGATTCCCTGTGACCTCAACCTCCAGGGCAGTCCACCAGTGAGCAAAATATATTTTCTATCAAGCTGTGTATACTATTTGCAATCTTGATATTTGGCTCCTTACAGGCAATCACAAAACAAAGAAACCCTCTGGAAACAAAAAAAAAACTCTCAAACGCCCTCTGTACAGAAAATATAAAATTGCTCAAACAATAACAGTGAGCACAGAGCATTCAGAACTGAAGTTCAGGGAAGTGATTCCATCGACATAAAGGCAGGTGCTGCTGTAGGAGCCCGTTAGTTGCAGGGCACAGACTTCGTTCAGCACAGGGAAGAGTAAAAGTAAATACTGGCCCGTCCCTCACCCCCAACTCCAATTGCTGGCGTTTTCTATTAGGCCCATTGCTCAAGTTATCCAAATCTCCGTTCATTCCCTGCTCTCAGATCTACGCCACGCTGGTACGCTGCGATCTCGAGCCTATACCCGCTGCTTCACATTTCCAATTCTGGTCCACATGTGTAGATACTAAATTGAAGAACGATCAATTTTACCGCTGTGAGCAAAGATCTGGAAAGTGAAGGACTGGGACATGTGGTTTTCCTGCAAATATGTGAAGTTTTGAGAGTGAAAATCTTGCATGTGTCTGTCAGACAAAAAAAAGAAAAGATAACAGTATTAGGGAATATTGGCTTTGAAGAGGTGTTGAGGCCCTGGTTATGAAGAACGGCGGTGCGTCATAGCTGTAGGCGGGTGGTAACAAATGAGGGATGGTTGCAGTAGAAGGCATGCAAGAGGCCGCTTTAAAGTATCCAGGTATCTGAACGAAGGCGTGGTGTACCCCTGTTAGGACAATTCCGGAGTGATTGTATACAGTACAGCAAATGTTAATTTCACCAGGAACCTGTCTTCAGACCTGAGTGTCAATTGTTGATGAGTTTAAAGTGCAGACCAGAACAATGGTGTTCCTGGACAGACTGGCTGATCGCAAGCAAAGTAACACTGCATGGTCCTGAGGTGCTGCAAATCCGTGAATGCAGCCCAGAGTCAGCGGCGATTCAAATTCATTCTCGGTGTCATGAGTGTTGCAGGGGAGATTGCGGTGCTTGAAAAGTATATGTAATTTAAAGGAAGCATTATGAAAACATTGGAAATGTAAAACAGTCCTGCTGATCTTCAGCATATAATAATGTCACGTAATATTGGTTCGGGCAGGTCCTAACTCCAAAGGGTGTCTGATTCTCTTTGCTGATTACAGACCCTTCTATCGCCACAAGGTTCAGTGTCTCTCCTGTGATTTCATTCGGTCTCAATAGCCCGAGGAAAGGTGAATCCTGAGCGACTCCACAGATACGTTAAGAGCAACGAGGTTGCAAGGGAGAGAAGTGCAAGATGAGTTCGGTAATCAATTTCTGGAGACGAGAGAGACAGGGGAGACCGTAGGTAGTTTTTTGTATTCGGATTTAATTAGGGGATGAACACAGGGTGTATAGAAGTTCGACAAAACAGCATCATCTTCATGTACCACCGACTGATTATGGGGGCTGGGGAGGAACTTTGCTGTGGTGAGGCAAATGCGGGTGTACGAATACCCAGGAACTGACAAACTGTTCACTGAGACCCAGTGGGAGGCCAACATTGGCAGAAATATTTAAATTAGAGGATTGAACACTACAGCACATGAACAGGACATTCGGCCCGCAGTGTGGTGCTCAACCAGCTACGGAGCAAATCAAAAGCACCCAAACACTATTCCCTCCGACCTACACCACATCCAGAAACCCCCATCCTCCTTTCATCTATGTTCCTGTCCAAACTTCCCTTAAAAACCTCTTATATATTTGTTTCTAACATCATACCATGCATTCATGGCTCTCTGAGTAAAAACATCCCTCATATCATACTTCAACATAACTTCTCTCACGTTCAATACATGGCCTGTGGTATTAGACATTCAACCCCCGGGATACGGATACACTCTATCCACACCCTCTATTCCTCTCACGTTCAATACATGGCCTGTGATATTAGACATTGCAATCCCGGGATACGGATACACTCTATCCACACCCTCTATGTCTCTCGTGATCTTGTAAACCTCTCTCTGGTTTCCCCTCAGCCCCCGCCAGAGAAAGCAACACAATTTATCCTTATCGACGTGCGTATCCACTTCCAAAGTGTGATGATCTTCGATCTCAAGCTCTGTCTGCTCAGCAGCTCTGTTAATGATCGTGTGCTTAGCTGTCTCCTTGCATTTGCCCGACTGAGGTGCAACACCTCACATTTATCTGGGTCGACCTCCAGCTGCCATTTCTTAACTCGAATCTGCAACTGATGCTGTATTGCTTGCCAGTCCTCGGCGCCACACACAACTCCACACTTGTACATTTTCATCCAGGCATTTGTATGCATTACAACGAGTAGAGGTTCCAGCACAGATCCCTGCGGAACTCCGTTTGTTAGAGACCTCCAGCCTAAATAAGTCCAACACTACCCTCTGTCTTCAGTAAGCAAGCCAGTTCTGAATCCAAACAGCCAAATTGCCCTGGATCCCATGCATTCGAATCTTCTAGATTTACTACCATGGGGGACTTTGTCAAGCCCCTTACAAAAATTCGTGTAGACAACATCCACTGCCCTGCCCTCATCAATCTCTCTCCTCACCTTGTCAAATAAAACAAAAATCCTAATGCACTCTCCAGAGAGTTGGAGAATTGTGTTTTCTGTTTAAGAAAGGCTCTAGAAGTAAACCAGGAAGTTATAGGCCGGAAAGCCTGATATCAATGGCGGTAAAGTAATTGGAAGATATTGTAAAGGACCGTATGTATTAGTGTTTGGATCGATATGGACTGATTGGGAACGCGTGGGTTTATGTATGGTACCACTCTGTGCTTTGCGTGGAAACTTAAAGAAGGCGTTGCAGTTCATATTCTCTACATGGCATTTAGCGTGACGTCTGACATGGTCCCGCAAGGGCGTTTGTTCAACAAGCTTGTAACTTAGCTTTCCCGATAGGGGTTAGACATTAGCTTTGCGGGAGAAGCCAGAGGTTGCTAGTAGATAGTTAGCTCTCTGACTGGTGGGATCGGATCTGGGTCTGTTGTTCAATGTCATCTGTATGTCCTGTGCGTTTCTCCAGCTGTTTTAACAAAGAACCAAAATCACAGGTTGGGAAGATGGGATTGTTGGATTATGCAAGATGGCGCACTGGCACGTTCTCCGAAACCCCACTTTATTCTGCCTGTGACTAGTTCATTTTAGGTCTCACATTTCAATAAAGTCCAAGGACTCTGTTCTGCCTGAGGATCTGTTAGTTCATCAATATATTAAAGAAAATTATTTTGATGAGTTTGCCATTGTTGCAGAGGAATCAAAAGGCAATTTGACTGGGAATGATCGTGTGGCTGTTATTTGTGTCCGAAATAAAAAAAAACAACTTACCAACCATTTATCAGTATAAACCGCAGAATATGTTGCCATCATGTTAGGCGTACACTGAGTGGAGGAAATTTGTCCATGTAAATTTGTAATTTGTTCAGATGCTTTTTCGGTTCTGATTAATTTCAAAACGGGTTGGTCAGTCTGGAACTAGCTGGACACCAGCAGTCGGTCAGAGTTACTGTTGGAAACTCATCAAACATTATTTCATAAGCAAAATATTAGCTTACACGCGCACGGGACCCTGCACATGGAGGGACTGAGTGGAATGAGCGGGTTGACTGTTTAGTTTCAAAAGCTGTTAAATGTTTAAATGCGGATAAAGACCTCCCACTTTGCAAATCAGAACCAATTTCAGGGTTTGCAGGTTAAGAATTAGCGGCTTCTGGTAAATCTAGTGGGACACTGCGCACAAGGGGAGACAGCTTTAAAAAATACTTAACAGTGTTGGGTTCATGGGAGAAGAGGGTAAAAACAAGAAGGGAAGGAATTATATGGATACGACCTGAATTAGCCAGAGTACAATGAATTATTCCTTATGTCGTGTTAGAAAACTACATGCTAGATGTTATCATTATGAAGCATTTGAACACATATAATTTCAGGATGAAGGTGATCAGGTAGATAGAAATGAAATGAAATCGTTAGGGGCGGATATCTTTCATTTCAGTTGTGGGAATGATTTTAATTTGATTCTCACTATTGGGTTTCAATTGACACAATCGGTAGGATTTCGGGGATAATTTAGTTTTCATTAGAACAAAGAAGCAGCGAGGGTATTATTTCCCATATTCCAGTCCCGTTCGTGGCGGGAATGTGTATTAATTTGGAGTGACAACCACCACGTATCCAAAACCCGCCCTATTTATATTCACGTTAGCCAATCATTCAATAGGAAGGCGGAAACTGGTGTGTTTGATATTGGATTAGCCAACTAGAATCAGACTAGAACTCCCGCTGCCTTGTGGGAAAGTCGGTCTGTGTGGTTGGTGGGCGGTAATAGGGATAAATGGACATACAAACAGACCAATGGGTGGCTATCATTCCAGAGTAGTTCGTTGACTGACATCTGGCGAGTCCAGGACGCTGTTTCGCCTCTCCCCAGAAACACACTATCCTAATGTCCCAGACCTCCCGGTCGATGGGAAACTCGAACCCGGAATAACAACTGAGAGATCAAGCGGAGAATGTGAGGAGCTGGCGTCGGGACTGGAGAAATTGCGGCCGCCTCCGGCTGTGATCAGGACGCGGCTTTATGAATAATCTGCAACACCGAGGTGACCGGATATTTCACCGACCTAATTATCTGCTCCCTGAATTTTGACTGAGTCACCGCGTAAATAAATGTGTTTGTGCAGCAGCTGAAATCAGTCAGCAAATACCCGACGTAGTGAAAGATCCGTTCAGAATCAGTGAATTCGAATCCTTTTCCTGAGACCTGATAATGTATGAAATTTACAACCAGTGTCATCCACAGGAGAATGAAGCTGCCGGAGAGGGTGAAGAGTAAAACCACAGACCTTCTCCTGCTCTCTATCTCAGTGTCACTGCAGTTGTCCCCCTTGCTCTGACCTTTCAGCCCCTTACGGACCCGACTGGCCACTAAAATGTGCCTGACGGTCAGAGCGTTGAGCAGCAGGATCCCAGCGAAAGGGAGGAACGGAGTTAAAACCGTATCGAGCCAGTCATAGCCCACCCACCAGGGGTCAGTGAAATAATTGTCCTTGGTAATACAGGACCACGGTACATTTTCGATGATCATCCTGGGTTCCCACGTGAAGTATCGGGGAACGTTTCTCAGACAGGACATCACGGCGGTTGTTGTCAGAACCACAGCCGCAGTTTTCCCGGTGCAATATTTTGTTTTCAGTTTCTGACAGCAAATGGCGACAAACCGGTCAAAGGTGAAAGTGACGGTGAACCAGACAGAACAGTGTACGGCTGTGTAGCTCAGTACATCGATAACACTGCACACAGGAGTGATGCCCAGAAAACTCCACCGGAAGTAATACACTCTGATTCGGTACAAAATGACGCTGGTGACAATGGTCAGTAGATCCGCCGCTGCCATGGCCACCAGGTAGCGAGTGGTGCAGGTAGAGAGGCCGCATTTTCCCCGAGACAGGATCACGATCGCCACTAAATTCACTGCGTGTTGGGTGAGGGGCAGAGAGGAGGGAGGGAGGGAGGGAGACGGGGAGAGGGGACGGGAGGGGAGGGGGACGGGGGAGAGAGAGTGAGGGAGAGAGATATAACAGAGAGAGGGCATTATTGAAACAATTCCTCAAGGGATCGGGTTTCAGCTAAAGATCAGAAGTTCTCGAGACTGTGAATGGCTGCTGATCTAAATTGAGACTCTGTTCGCACTGTCTCTGACCTGCCTTCGTCAGTGTGGAGATAAGACGATGTGTGGGCAATCGTCGGCGATAAAAGCGATCTAGGTGAACAACAACGATCGGTGCTGATCCCGATTCCAGTCACTAACGTGGCCGGTTTCACTGATTTAACCGTGACTGACCAGGCCCCTGGAAACTCAACATCTGATGGGGCCCTGAAATGATACGGAGGGAAGCAACACACAAAAAGTACTGGAGGGACTCAGCAGCTCCGGCAGCATCCATGGAATTGAACAAACTTCGGTTTTGGACAGAGACATTTCTACAGGACGAAGCGGTGCAATTTACGACGCGTCTCAGAGGGAAAGCAGAAACAACTCAGTAACCTGAGGCTGAGCGGCTCCGTTGATGGATTAATTCCACAGCGCAGTTCAATTCGATAACTCTCGTCAGCAGATCCGCGGACAGTGGTTCAGATGATCAGACCCAATTATTAACGCGTACAACAAGCTGGAGGAGCTCAGCAGGTCGGACAGCATCCGTAGAAACGCGTCTCGGCCCGAAACGTTGACTGCTCGTTTCCAATGTGTACTTTGCGTTTACAGACGCAGTTATTGACCGAGAGGCAGTGAGATCCGACTGTGACAGACTCCACAGGGAAACCTGAAACACAGCACCAGGGTTTCTCTCTGGTAAATAACTCAGAAACAGTGACCTTTACAATGTAAACGACTCCCAGTCACACCTTGCGGGAGATCTGCCTGTCCTCACAATGGGACAACTCCGGACAAGGTGTCATTGAAGGCAAGAACAACGTTCGAGTCGATCCCGTGAGTTAGATGAGAGACAGAAGTTTAGCTCCGCCTGTCACTAAATATGATAAATCAGAGTGTTGAACTGACCGGATCAATATCTCTGACGGATATTTGTACAATGATCATCTAGTTAGAAGCTTGTCAAATGACCATGAACAGATTCACATGGTTAACACACAGAAATACCAAGCATGAATTGCTTTGCTCACTCACCAGGAACTCCAATGACGGCGATGAACACGTACAATACACTACTGTACCTATCCAACATTGCAGGCATTTCCTCTGTCCAGTAACCTGTCCTACAGGCGATCTCTCGGAATGAAATCTGGAGGCAGCACATGCCTGCGGTTTTAATACCATTTAGCGGCTCCACAGGGACACATTTCAACAGATTTAAATAACTGTTTTAAAATTATTTACAAAACAATTATGTCAGGCAGGTGCAATCCCCGTGGTGACAGATTGCGATTAAATGCGAGTGCAATGTTTGGACTGTTTGTGTGAATTAGTTTGTCCGAACAAAGGTGACTGAACCTTCACTGGTTTCCTATCAATTCAATGTGATCCCACTGTTAATATGTACTTCAATGGAGCCAATTGAGAGACACAGAATACTGAAGTAAATTATGTCATTGTAGCTTGTAAAATTGTATTGAATCACCTACTGTTACCATTCTCCTCGAGAGTATAAACACTCTAATTAGTTTGTGTTTCGGGGACTCTAGCGAGGGGGTCGCCAAGAAAAGATCTGCTGGTCATGGTGAATAAACAGTTTCATATCCACAGAACCCTCCGCATCTTCAGTGACTAAGTCACAGTCAGAACATTTCGGTGCTCGTCCAAGACCCACACTTAACCCTAATACATGGGCACAAAGCTTAGTAGGGGGATGAATATGTTTCAATCATATCACCACGTATGCGTTAAAGAACACGGCGGAGCGCTGGAGAGGCGGATAAGAAAGTGTGCAGCGTGTTTCTGTGTCTCTGTGTGGATCGACCCATTGTATCTCCCTGACCCTCCCTGACTATACACGTGTCCACGGACCTCGAGTTCAATTTATCCCCTCGGTTCAGTCCCGTATTTTCTCTTTCCCAAAGTGTTGCATTGAACGTGGCCATGTTTAGGGTGGTTCAAGAGTCTCCGGCATTCCAAATAAAGATTATGGGGTGGATTCCTACTTTAGTTTCTACAAGCTGTCCAGCTGCACCATCCAACCATGTGGTGAACACATGTACAACTTGGACTCCCCATAGGTAACTCTGGATACAAGTCGTGGCTTTTCAACAGCATCATGGGCAATGCATTGTAGGTAACACAGTTGTCCTTCCAGGGGCAACGGGACATTGTTACATCCTGACAAACCCTAACCCACCTGGGCTATGGGCAATCAACGGCAAAATAAACTTTGTGTCTAGAATTGCATCATTTCGTTGGGGATCCAGTACTCATAACAGAGGGAACGTTAAGTGTTTCAACCACGTGTTTGACTACCCAGCCATTAGGCGGAGCTGTGGAGCTCGGCGGCAGCTCATCCTGATCAGTATCCCGTCTCCCTTCATTCTGCCACTGCACACCTTGTTCTGTTATAGGGTCGTTTTAGAACCTTGTTTCCCCTAACCCTCCTCTGTACCTTCCTCCCTGAATCCCTTTTCCCTCGTTTACATCATCCTTCTGAGAGCCCATGCTTCAGCATGTGTGGAATTTGAATGGATCAATCATTTCACACACCCTTCTGCTCTCCTCGGTACTGTACGATACCAAGTTCCTCGGCCAGTTCCTACTCTGTCACGGAGTCAAATTCTGCGTATCCAAAGTAGGACCAAAAACACTCGTGAAAACTGGCCACAACCTCGTCACAGATATAGAAGGTTCCTTCCTTTCCACTGTCTGCAGTTATGCAAAACCTCCACTGTCACCTCTATTAGTCCAGCAGCTTCTAATGGTGCCTTCTGTAAATCACCCCGTGTCGCCTGGGCGGGTGCCTGTTCCTCCGGCAGGGCTGAAGGGAAAGCTGAAGTTAGACAGAGAAGGGTTAACGTCCCCTCCTCCGTCATATAAACCGTGAGTTATCCTGTCTGCTGAATGGACTGGGAAAGGTTCCGAGAATTATCTCTCATTCACATCTATCAATTGGGCCACGTCAAAGGGACAGAATACCGTGTCACACACGCCCCACACCCCCGGCTCTGGTGTGTCCTGCAGTCCCTCCATTACAACAGGCGCCATTGGGGCACTGGGTGTTGAAGGTTCCACCCACTCACGGAAAAATCTGCTGGGTGGCGGGTCACTTCCCCAATAATCCTGGCTTTGACACTTTTAGTCCCGGAGAGCAGGGAGAAAGGATGGTAGGCGTGGCTGTTCCTCATGGAGATCGACTGTAGTGGGGTCCCAGCACGGCCAGCATGGAGGTGGCTGACTGTGCTGGGCCTTGATGAAAAGAGCAAGAAGCAAGCAGATGGCAGGATGGGGGAGACAGCAGAAGGAGCCCCTGACTGGGTATGGAGCTGGAGAGAGGGGTTGAGCTCGAGGTCAGGAACAGTTGGGCAGTGACTTGGCCCTCACTCCTGATCCACCAACTGGAAAGAGTAGTGGTTAAGGGTTGAAACACTCTGAGAAGGTTGGGCACTACCTGACCATATCTGCCCCTGGGCAAAGGCTACGATTACCTCATCAGGAGAATAAAGTGAGCAACCCGGTGTGTGATACAAGCGTCTCTGCATACGCTAAATCACCCCAAACTGCATCACCATCATCGTCCGTCCTCGCACATATCACTCCTCTCCGAGCTGAGAGATTGCAGATTGCAGATTTTCCATCTGTTTTAAACACTTGCGATCAGCGCAGCCTTTCTTCTCAGCTGCCGATTTCTTCATGACATTCACAACAGCCGTAAATCCCGACCCTGACTTTTCCTTTCTCTAATTCTGTATCCGCCTGTTTATACTCCTCTTCAGTTTTCTCATTTTCTCTTGTTAACGGTTCACACAGAGCCTGAAACTGACTCATATGGATCAAATTCACCTGATGCTGCTCCGTCAGAATTTCTAACTCTTCCCTACACTTACACAATTCCTCTGTCAGTTTCAGTTTTTTCTCTCTTCACTTCAAATAGATCATCCAACAAACATCACATTATAACATTTCTAATCCCTTGTAATTTCTTTAATTTATTTTTCGCTAACTATTTTCCACAATTCTTCCTCCACAGTTCCGGACCCTTGGCTCTGAAACTTTCCTAACCACTCCTCATAATCTGACCATTTCCTTCATAATTAACCAAGAAAGAAATCTCTGAAATCCTCTGCATTCCTGGGTTCCTCCTGTCCTTTCCCTTTCACAGTTTAATATCCTAACCTACTGTGTGGTTCAACTCGACACCAGAGTCCCAGACCACTTTTCTTTCTTTTCGAGTGCACCCCAGGGCGCGAAAATATGTTCACCGTTCATCAACTGAGATCAGTTTGGAAACTCACCAGGCAACTCGTAATTAATCAAAACTCGCACTTTATTGTTCCTGCACAAACAACGAAGTAACTATGTTCACCCCAGGCGAACAACTTAAAACATGAATTCCACTGTTCCCTCTGTAGTAATACACAATCTGACCACTTCTGAATTTCACAACACTGAAACAAGGGATCCCACTGCATCCAAATGATCGATCATTTCTTCTCCAGTCCCTTCCATGGGGGTTCTTCCTTGTGATAGTTAGTCTCAGGAGTTATCACACCTTTGAATTTGGAACTCTTAACTTGCTTTGACACAAGTCTTATTTGAATCATTTGAAACAACTCTTATCAGTTCAGAGGACACATCTCATTCCTATTGTCTGAAGTCGATCAGGCTGATGACTAACAGATTTCCTTTGGGTGTAGTCCAAGTGCGACACAACTTCATGTGGGAGGTGAGTTCTTTTGTTCTCCTCCATTATGGTTTCAAACAGACAAACTGTGTCGCTCAGACTCTCAGCAAAAATATCAAGATTCCTACTGTAAACCTGCCACTGTACATAATACACACCTTATCTCAGAGTTACTTCAGGTTCAGAGATAACGTGATTACTTCTGCACACCTGACAGTATATGTGAGAGTGATTTCAGGCTTAGAATGGGAATACCAACAACTTCTTTTTCAGTTGATCTGATTAGGTTATCCCATAGCAATCAGTTCACAAAATGGGGGTTACCGAGCAACTTCACAAAATAGCAGCCTCTATTCCTTTGACCTCATGGCAAAAACACAGAGAATTGATCACTCTGCTTACACTGTCACTGACCAATTCAGGTTTGATTTTTTTTTTGCATATGTTAATTCCTTCCCGACCCACGGTGGTGTATTTTAGTGCAGAGCAGATGGGGTGCTCCTCCTGTCAGATGTGGGAATTCTGGATATCTAACAGTTTCCCTCATGATTGTTTGTATGATGTGCACCCAATCACAGCGTCTGACGAATGGTTCAGGGAGTTGGATGTACTCAGGATCATTCGGGAGCCTGAAGATACTATCAATGAAACATCTGAAGAGATGGCCACACCCAGAGTACAAGCTTCGGACAGGAGAAGCGTGACCACCAGCAGAGGTAAGGGTCATTAGGAAGACAGTGCAGGGCTGTCCTGTGGGCATTCTCCTCAGCAAAACACCTTGTTGGATATTACTGGGTGGGTGGTGGGTGAACCATTGGGGCACGGCAGCAACAGAAAGGCTGGTTGCACTGTTGGCTCTGAAGCTTAACAGGGAAGTGTAGATTTAGGCCTTGTGGCAGTTATAGGAGATGATAGTCAGTGGAGAGAAAGGAGATTCTGTCAATGTGGTAGGAATTTAAATGAGAACAGATTTCTGTGTCACAGATCCAAACCATTAAACTCCAACGGTTCAGTGACCGGAGTGCAGAACTGGGTTTGATAAACAGCAGAAGTAATTGCCGGTTTCGGCACCAACAGTCACTTTTGATCTTGATTCAGTAACTGCGATGGTGAAATATCCAGCCTGTAGCCTGTCGCCTGCTTAAACAGTTTCCCCAGTGTGAACTCGGTAGTGCGTCACAAGGTGGGATGACTCTTCCCACATTGGGAGCAGGAGAATGGCCTCTCTCCAGTGTGGACTCGTCGGTCTGTCCGTAAGTCGAATGACTGATTGAATCTCTTTCCACATTCAGAACAGGCGTACGGCCTCTCCCCAGTGTGAATACGCTGATGTATCATCAGCTGAGATGACTGAGTAAATCCCCTTCCACAGTCTGAGCAGGTAAACAGCCTCTCTCCAGTGTGAACTCGTTGATGCACCTTCAGTTGATATGACCGAATGAACTCTTTCCCACAGTCTGAGCAGAAGAACAGCCTCTCCCCGGTGTGAATTCGCTGATGTGTCTTCAGTTCAACTGACCGAGTAAAGGGCTTCCCACAGTCTGAGCAGGTGAACGGCCTCTCTCCAGTGTGGACTCGCTGGTGCACCTGCAGGTCAGATAAATGAATAAATCTCCTCCCACATTCAGAGCAGGTGAACGGTCCCTCCCCAGAGTGGACTCGCTGATGCACCTTCAGTTGATATGACCGAATAAACCCTTTCCCACAGACTGAGCAGGTGAACGGCCTCTCCCCAGTGTGGACTCGCTGGTGCACCTGTAGGTCAGATAAATGTATGAATCTCTTCCCACATTCAGAGCAGGAAAATGGGCTCTCCCCAGTGTGAATTCGCTGATGTACCATCACTTGCGATGACCGAGTATATGCCTTCCCACAGTCTGAGCAGGTGAACGGCTTCTCACCAGTGTGAACTTGCTGGTGTGTCAGTCGGCTGGATGACCAAGTGAATCCCTTCCCACAGTCTGAACAGGTGAACGGCTTCTCACCAGTGTGAACTTGCTGGAGTGTCAGTAGGCTGGATGACCAAGTGAATCCGTTCCAACAATCAGCGCAGGTGAACGACATCTTATCAGTGTGAACTCGCTGGTATGCATGCAGGTCAGATGAGTGAGTGAAAAGTGAATCCCTTCCCACAGTTCTGTGTCAATTCATAAGTCAAATGTCAGATGTAGTAAATCCCCTACACAATCAATGCGTTGAAGAACTAATCTCCAGTGAACAAATGCTGTTCTCAGCTCCCCGGTTCCAGTGGATTTCAGTGAGTTACAAAAGCAAACGTCATAACAGACACAAAGCGCTTTTCCAGCTGTGATAACATAATTCTTCCTTAAGTAGGTGGGCAGAGACAGCAAAACTGACATGTTCTGTTAAGAATTCCCGCACACAATTTTGCTGCCATTTCTAACCTGTAAAAATATTTACAGTTGACATCAATGAGTGAAAGTCATCGTTCAGAGAGGTGTATGGTCATCCACTTTGTTAGAGGCAATGAGAGTGCAGACTGTTTTCTCAATAGAGAGGAAATAATGTTGAAGAGTACGAGAATATAAAAGCAAGGATGTGTTGTTGAGTATTTATAAAGTTTGTCCTCACTTGGACTGTTGAGAGCAGATACAGGCCCCTTATCTGGAACAGAGATACTTATATTGGAGAGCGTTCAAAGGAAGTTTACAAAAATATTTCTGTAATTATAAGGTTTGTCAGATGAAGAACATTTGATGGCTCGGGGCCTCTACTCACTGGAGTTCAGAATAATGAAGGGGCCCTCATTGAAACCGATCGAACATTGAAAAGTCTCGATAGAGTGGATGTGGAGAGTTTGTTTACTAGAGTGGGGGGGTCTAGGACCAGAGGACACAGCCTCAAAATCGAGCTTTGTTCTTTCAGAAAGGATATGAGGAGGGATTTCTTTAACCGGAGCGTGGTGAATCTGTGGGATTTGTTGCTATGAGTTGCTCTGGAGGCCAAGTAATTGGGTATATTTTTGGGAAGAGGGTGATGGATTCTTGATTAGTCAGGGCATGAAGGGATAGGGGGAGAAGGCAGGAGAGTGGGGTTGAGAGGAAAAATGAAAAATGAAATGGTGGAGCAGACTCGATGGGCCAAAGGACCTCATTCTGCTCCTGTATCTGATTAATTTTCACAGGCGATATATTATGAGATAATTTTAGTCTCCTTTCTGAGCTCTGACATCGCAAGGAGGCTCAACCCAAGTTGGGGTAAGAACTCACCTTTTAACTGTTCAAGGTGCCGGCAACTGGTCTGTCCATCTAATTCCCCGACAGTTTTCCTGTCTGTGTGAGAATGGGACATTCAATCTGTGACTTGGCCCAGTCTGATTCCTTCCATTAGTCTTATTCTCTGTCCCATATTATTCTGAGCTGCGCAGTAACTGAAATGTTCCCACACAGAGAGCCTTTGTTGCTGCACAGCTGTTATTTTGTTGATGCCGTGCTGTTTTCAGGCTGTTTAAACATTTAACTTTCAGACAAATGGTCGGTCTATACAATGTGTTGAAAATAAATTAGAGAAATTATTTCAAGCTCTGGTCATGTACAACAACACTACAAAGAGCATGTGACGTTACACAGCAAACCCTGGAGAGTTTCAAATTACTCTGCCCCTCCGCACAGGTGATTGACGGTGGAGAGCCCATCAGAGGCAATGCCAATGAACATAATGGGGAGGGCAGTCCTCGTTCTTATTGGAGTGTGGCATATTCGTGATGAAAACTCTACAGGTCACTTGTTACACAGGCCAAAGGTAATTGGTATCATTATGTACCCAAAGCGGATGGTACTAAGCATGTTCTCACAGCTAGAAAGGTGCAGAAAAAGATGGAACAACGGTGATATTCTCATGGAATAAAGTTGATGTCAGGATTTTGTTTTGTTATTTTCATGCTGTGCACATTGATATTTTCATTGACTGGAAGGCGTTCGGTGGTGCCTGGGTAATCCATCTACCCCCCCTTCCTCCGCCTGCGCTTCCAAATACGGCCTACGGACTGACGGGGACAACGCTTTCCTGTCTTCTGTGGCTGCCTTTTTACCCAGAATACCGCACAAACAAGAGACCCATCTATCCACCGCGGCTCCAGCGCCTTCGCTCCTCAGCAGAAAGTTGCCCGAAGCCCGCGTACAGAGAGAGGGAAAGGACTTGGACTGTCCCCGGTTGCGGAGGCAAGGTATGGCCGGTGCTCACAGTAATTAGACCATTCGCGGTTCGGACGCCAACAACCTGTCTCTTAATGTGAACAAAACAAAAGAGATGGTTGTTAAGTCAACAACCGGAGGCCACGGAGCGACCACTCTCCGCTGAACCTCGACGGCTGCTCGGTAGAGATCGTAAAGAGCACCAAATATTTTGGTGTTCACCTGGCGGAGAACCTAATCTGGACCCTCAACACCAGCTCTGCAGCAAGGAAAGCCCAGCAGCGTCTCTACTTTTCACGAAGGCTGAGGGAAGTCCATCTCCCACCCCCATCCTCATCACATTCTACAGGGGTTGTATTGAGAGCGTCCTGGGCAGCTGCATCACTGCCTGGTTCGGAAATAGCACCATCTCGGATCGCAAGACCCTGCAGCGGGTAATGAGGTCAGCTCAGAATATCATCGGGTTCTCTCTTCCCGCCATCACGGACATTTACACGGCACGCTGCATCCGCAAAGGATACAGCATTATGAAGGACCCCACGCACCCCTCATACAAACTCTTCTCCTTCCTGCCGTCTGGGAAAAGGCTCCGAAGCATTCGGGCTCTCACGACCAGACGATGTAACAGTTTCTTCCCCCAAGCTACCAGACTCCTCAATACCCGAAGCCTGGACGTACACCTTGCCCTACTGTCCTGTTTATTATTTATTGTAATGCCTGCACTGTTTTTATGCACTTCATGCAGTCCAGTGTAGGTCTGTAGTCTAGTGCAGCTTTCTCTGTGTTTTTTATTACGTAGTTCAGTCTAGTTTTTTGTACTGTTTCATGTAAACCATGGTCCTGAAAAACGTTGTCTCATTTTTACTATGCACTGTACCAGCAGTTATGGTCGAAATAACAATAAAAGTTGACTTGACTTGACTTGATAACAATCCGCCCGGATCTCCGTTCCTTCCCGCGCCGAGTCTCCAAGAGCCTTTGGTCCGCCGTGCGCTCGCGCGAAGCTCCCCGCGAGTCCTGCTGAGTTCATCCAGCTTGTTTGTACGTGTTGACCCCAACGTGTGTCTTCCGCTGGGCCTTCTGGGAGATGTAGTCATGAATCTCGCCTTCTCGCTCGTTCCCTGCAAAAATATTTTTTCTTCAGACACCACAGACATCGCCGAAACAAACTCACCGAGGCGCGAAGGAAAACCACGGCAGTCCTTGTGAGCGCCGAGGCCGTCGACCACCGACAGCAGCGACTCACTAATCTCCTCCATGACGATGGAGCGGAACAGGAGTTTGCTGAGTATGGTGTATTTTTCCACCAGCCTATCGTAGCTCAGACCCAAAACTAACCCCTGCCATCATTGGCTGTAGTGCAAATCGGTCAAATGGGTACTCGCACGGTGATTAGTTAATGTCAGTCAGTTATGATTCAGAAAATGGGGGATTTGTAGGGATCAAAATATTCCAGTTTTGATTAATGAGGGCAAGATGATTGTTACTGAAACAGGGAGTGCTCTATTCCTGGCTGGATAAACAGCTGAGACTTACAATCAGAATAATTTAAGTGAAGAAGTTGAACAATGTATGGATATGTTTCCAAGTGAATAATCTGATGTGTTGTAAGACAGCTGAGACAATGATAGTATCACTGATGTAGAGATTTCTTTATAGGAATTTAAGAAGTCTATTAATAATGAAGGTCAGGTGTCCCCGGAAAAGGGTGAGATATGTAATTGTAATTGTATTAATTCCATTTTGTGAAAATATTAACTTTTTGAATCGTGCTTGGAGGTCAGGCCATCTACTTTCCTCATGGAAATTGGCAGCAGTCGTGCCTATTCCAAAACCTGGGAGATCCCCGTCTGATCCTTCTTGTTATGGGCCTATATCGTGAAAGTCTCATTTCTGTAAACTGATGGAATGTATGGTAATCGTGCGCTTGAGTTATATTTCGGAAAGAGTAGTGACATAGTGTTTTATTAGAGTCGATTTCGGAAGGGGAAAATGACATTAGATTTAGTTTTAGGTTCGGAAGATGATATTTGGAAAACACGGTTAAATAACGATATTGTGATAGTTGTATTTTGATATGGAAAAGGAATGTGATGTGTTATGGAAGGAAGGACTTTTGATTAAATTATGGCAATTAGGAGTGAGGGGAGATTGGATAATTTTTCTAAGTTTTTTTTTGTGTGGATGGACTGTCCATGTACGGGTCGGCATGTTATGTTTGTGTTTCTATGAGATAGAGAACGGAACCCCACAAGGCAGTATTTGTAGCCCTTCATTATTTAATATTATGACTAATGATATTTTCTCAGAGATTTCCATGGTGGGTAAATCACTATATGCAGATGATGTAGTTTTATGGATTAGAGGTAGTAATTTCAATTCTACTGTAAGTAGGATGTAATTTACAATTAATGCGTTAAACAGTGGGCAAATAGATGAAGATTCTAAGCTTTCCGTCTCTAAATCACAGTATGTATTTACAAACGAGATAAAAAGACCTGCACTTGATTTGAAATTATATGATTAATCTCTTCAGAAAGGGTCAATGGTAAGGTTTCCAGGCACGTGGGTGGATAATAAGCTGACATGGAAGCACCTATCTGCAAAATAATTGATTATTGTAAAGGAGCTTTAAATCTCCTCAGACATCTATGTGGGTATTCTTCGGGTACAACACGAGCATCTTTGTTGACCAGCGTATTTGTTTCATCAGATCTGTTCTCAATTATGGTTTTGAGGCTTCATCTTAGAATATTTGGGTGTGATACCAGCACAGGCTTTAAGATTGTTTTGTAGTGCAGTAAGTTCGTCCCCTGTTTGGTCTTCACTGGTTCAAATGGGACAATTGCCCTGACAATCACAGAGGGTGCAGTTGATGTTGACATACTGGATTAATTTGAAGGTAAGGAAATATTATCCTGTGAAAGGTGTGTTAGAGGACGGTTGCGAACATCAGAAGAAGAATGCTTTTAGTTTTGGGTGGCTGGGTTCTTATCTCGCGGGGAATATGGGTGGATTTGATGATACGATATGTCCCACCGTAGCTTTCTCTGTAACCCCACCTTGTTTATTTGTTCCAATGTCTTCAGTTGATTTTAGGTTACACGATCGAATTCGGTTCTGTCTGAGAGTCTGCCGGTTCATCAGTATATTAATGACAGATATTATCACAGGGCAACCATTTTTACAGATGAATCAGAAGATAATTTAACTGGGAATGTTGGTGTGGCGGGTTTTGTATCTGAATTACAGGTAATGATGAAGAAATGACTTTCCGGCCATTTGCCTGTATATCAAGCAGAATTCTTTGCCAACATTTTAGCGTTACAGTGGGTGGAGGAAAGTGGTCCTTGTATACCTGTAATTTGTTCAGAATCCTTCCCCGTTTTGATGAGTCTTAAACAAGTCATTTTAGCAGCAGGTGTCAGACTTACTGTTGGAAACTCGTCAAAGAGTATTTCATATACAAAGTTTGATTTATATGTATGCACCTTATGTGCCCTGCACATCACACTGTTGAGGGAAATGATGGGAATGACTGTTTAGCAACAAAAGCTGCTAAATGTTCAACCACGGATATATATCTTCCACTTAGCAAATCAGAAGCTAAGGGGGTGTAAGGGTTAAGAATTAGGGGCTTTTGGCAAGACTTGTAGAATGTTGGACATAAGAGCAAAGACCTTCACAGAATACATAAACCTGCTGGGTTTAGAAGAAGGGTTTCGAACAAAAAGGGGAGGAATTACATTGACACCGCTTAGAATTGCCCAGACTGTGCTTAGTTATGCTTGGATCTAGTTGGACAACGTTAGTCTGTATCGTCTAAGTTTTTCCATTATGAAACAGTTGAACACAGACTATTTCAGTGTGAAGCATATAAGAGTGAAAGAAAACAAATGGCTACTTCATTACAGTCTTCGGGGTGTAGATAGTTTTCAGATTAAAAACTTTATTAAGTAATGGGTGTGACCTTAAGTATTGAGCAGGAAAAGGAATGTAATAAGGGTAATGTCATAATTGTATAGGGGCTCTTCGATTTGCAAGGACATTCAGAAAATCATGTTGGTGTCGGAGCACAGAGTGGGAATTTGTTGAATGCCTATGAGGTAGATTTTTAGAGTTGCTGGTGTTGGGGCCTACTCCGGGAAAGGCCATCTTAGATTGCCTGTTGTGTAATAACCCTGATCATATTCATGACCTTAATGTAAAGGAACCCACAGGAAGCAGTGATCATAATATAATTGAATTCATGCTGCAAATTGATGGGAGAAGCCTAAGTCACATGTATCAGTCTCGCAATGGAATAAAGGGAATTACAGAGGCATCACAGAGATGCTTGCCCAGCTGAATTGGATGAGAATACTTCAGGGATGACGGCTGAACAGAGGTGACTGAAGTATCTGGGTATATTATACAAGGTAGATGCTAGACATGTGCCACAGAAGACGTTCTCAAATGGCAGGGGTAGGCAACCGTGGCTGACAAGGGAAGATAAAGACTGCGTAAAAGCTAAGGAAATGGCATATAACGCAGCAAAAGTGAGTGCGATGCTCGATTATTGGGATGCTCTTAAAATCCAACAAAAGGCAACTGAAAAAGCCGTAAGAATGGTAAAAATTAAATACGAGAGCAAACTGGTCCAGAATACAAAACCGGATACTATTTTTTCCAGTTACATAAAAAGTGAAATGGAGATGAGAGCTGATATTGGACCACTGGAAAATGATGCTGGTTTGGTAGTAATGGGGGAATAAAGAAATGCAAATAAACTTAAGTGAATACTTTGCATCAGTCTTCACCGTGGAAAACACAGCAGGAGTTAATGCCTATGTTATTACAAAGGAAAATGTGCTGGACAAACTCAATGGTCTTAAGGTGTACAAGTGACCTGGTCCGGACGGACTACATTCCAGAGTCCTTAGATAGGTTGCACAAGTAATACTGGATGCACTCCTCATGATATTTCAGGAATATGGTCCGGGAGAACTGGAAAATAGAAAATTGCACTCTTTACGAAGAGAGCAAGACAAAAGGGAGGAAATTATAGGCCAGTTATCCTGACCTCAGTGGTTGGGAAAGTATTGTGGTCTTTTATCGAGGATGAGTTTCCGAGGTACGTGGACACTAATGATAAAACACGTCAATGTCAGCATGGTTTCTGTCAAAGGAAATCATTCCTGACAATCCTGTTAGAGGTCATTGAGGAAGTGAAAAGGAGGATGGACAAATAAGTGGCTGTGGATATCATTTACATGGATTTTCAGAAGGCCGTTGATAAGGTGCCACACATGAGGCTGCTGAATAAGTTAAAATCCTATGGCGTTACGGGAAAGATACTGGCATGCACAGAGGAATGTCTGACAGGCAGGAGGCAGCGATTGGGAATAAACAAGGCATTCTCAGGTTGGCTGGCAGTGACTAGTGGTGTTCCTCCGAGGTCAGTATTGCGACCGCTACTTTTCACATTATTTGCCATCGATTTAAACAATGCAATTGTGGCAAAGCTTGTACATGATGCAAAGGTAGGTGGAGGGGTAAGTTGTGCTGAGGAAGGCTTGCCATTGCAGCAGGACTGAGATAAATTGGAAGAATGGTGAAAGAAATGTGGCAGATTGAATACAGTGTTGGGAAATGTATGATCATGCATTTTGCTCAAAGGGAAGAACAATGAGGACTATTATTAAAATGAAGAGAAAATTCAAACATCAGAGCTGCAGGGCGACTTAAGAGTTCTCGTGCAAGAGTCCCAGAAGGTTATTTCGCAGATTGAGTCTGTGGTAAGAAGGGAAATGCAATGTTGGCTTTTCTTTGAAGAGGAATTGACTACTTAAGCAAGGAGATAATGCTGAGCCTTTATGAGAGACAAGTTAGGCCGCACGTGGAGTTTTGCCAACATTTTGCGTCCCATTGTATTCATCAAATAGAGGTGATCAAATTTTTCAACCGGTGGAGCCTCATCTGTCACTGACAATTCCTGGACATCATCATTAATCCTGACTCTATTAAACTGCTGGTTATAAACTGGAATTCTGAACTACTTTAAAAATCCATTCAGGGTTTCAGTAAAGAGCCTGTCCTACCTCCTGACCCGACGAGCTTCCTCCTGAAATAAATAAAACACAAATCTGATTCGACTTGGACTTACTGTTCACATCCTGAATTTCATCCAAGTCATTCCAAGGTGTTGAAAATTCCCACTTCCACAGTCTCTCAGACATAGATAATCACTGAGATTACAGGAAAGACAGGACAGGCTGTGCATTTTCATTTCGATATGAGTTCAGGGTGATAAGATGGAGGCATTTAAGATCAATGATGGATTTGATTGTGTGCAAGTGGAGACGATACCTCTATTTATGGGGAGACTTATGGGGAGATGAAATTCCAGATGGAATTTAATAAATCCCATAAGAGATTTAGTGTAAAGGATGTGGAACTCACTGTTACAGGATTTTTTGAAGCGGAAGGAACAGCAGAGATTTAATATAATAGGGAAACCGGAACCCTGGCACGAGGAACCATGGAGGTCGGGCACTGTTGCTGAGTGTGTTGAATAGGTGGGTGGTGGCTTGTGAAGTAGGGAAATAGATACATGAATATCGATGGAATGGCCTGTTTATGATGGAATGTGGGATATAATCCCATGTGAAACTCATCTGGAAAAGTAAAGAGACAGTGAAAGTTTCCCTAATCTGACGGAAGCCGGATATGGAGGATAAGTCTGATGTGTGGGTCACATTCTTTGTTCTCACTGATGGACAGAGAGACACCAACTTGTTCATGCCGACCAGCTTGCTTTAATGAGCTGGTCCCATTTGCCCATTCTTCCTTTCCAAATTTCATTTCCACGTCCTTGTCAAGATTTATTTTAAAACATTGTCACTGTACCCACCTCTACAGTTGATCTAGTTTACAGTTTGTAAACTTAGATAACACTCTTACCTCTCCACTATACCATGAATTTTAGTGTCGTTCACAAACTACTAACTTTGTCACTTACATTCTCATCCAAATCATTAATAGAAATGACAAACGACCCGGCTCCAGCACCGACCTCTGCAGGTCACAGGCTTCCAGTCGTCTGTGCTGAAGAGAAACTTGGACAGACACTTCAATAGGCAAGGCACAGAGGGAGACTGACCTTATGGGAGGAATGTGGATGGGTAAATAGGTTAGCACAGAGGAGGTGGGTTATGCTGTACGGTGATGCTTCTGTGAACTGAATGGCTCAGAACCCCCAACCCCCTCCAACCCTACGGGTGCTGAGAGTTCCAAACACAGTGACCTCTGACTCTTGACTCCTCAGACAAGGGAACCATCCTCCCTGACTCCTGTCTGTTGACCCCTGAAAGAATTTTGTGTTTCCCTGAGATATCCTCTCATTCTTCTAAACAGGCAACAGAGAATATTGAATATTACAGCACAGCAACAAGCTTGTTCCTCACATTCAATACTTCACATACTAACTTTACTTCACATACTTCAATACTCACATTCATTTGTGAATGTGAAGTGGGGCAGTATGAAGGTTCGAGACAGTAAAAGAGCTGATAATGGAAACCGCTAAGGGAGAGATGACAGACAGATTGAACAAGAACCAGTTGGGGGAGCGGTGGAAAGCCGGTGGGTGAACTGTTTGTGTAGACGTAACGGGAAGGTGGAAGGGGCAAAGTTGGGAGATAAGGATCCCTTTGTCCCCTTTCCCACAACCCCATCCCCCACAGCCCCTCATTAGGACAGGGGATGAATTTGCAGGGACCCTTAAGCAACACAGGTCCTGATGAAGTGTTTCAGTCTGAGCAGTCGACTGTTTACTCTTTCCCATTGAAACTTCCCGGCCTGCCATCAAATTGTGTGTGTTACTCCGCTTTAAATGTACTCACGGGCGTATAATGGCCTCCACAGCTGCCTGTAGCAAATTCACCATCCTGTGGATAAAGGAATTCCTCTCATCTCTGTCCTAAATGGACATGCCTATAGTTGGAGGCTGTGCTTTCCGTTCCCGACTCACCCACATCCTCCCAACATCAACTCTCTCCAGACAGGCGTCAGAGAGATCTGGCGAGACCCTTCATCAGGACCTGTGTAGCTTGGATTACCAGCATCTGCAGATTTTCTCGTGTTTGATTTTTAAAGCAGAAGTTAAATAAGTAATCATCTTGATTAGTCAGAGTCTCAAAGGTTATGGGGGGAGGGGAGGCGGGAGAATAGGGTTGAGGAGGATAATAAATCAGCCATTAGCCATTTTTCTAAACTCCAGTGAGTACAGGCCCCGAACCATCAAACACTCCTCATATGTTCACTCTTTCATTCCCGGAATCACTCTTGTGAATATCCAGGACCCTCTCCAATGCCCGTACATCCTTTCCTATATAAAGGACCTAATACTGCTCACAATACTCTGAGTGTGGTCTAACCAATGCCTTATAAATCCTCAGCATTACATTCTTGCTCTTGTATTCTAGTCCTCTCGAAATGAATGCTCACCTTGAGGGAATCCTGCACAAGGACATGCAAGTCTCTTTGAACCTCAGATTATTGAATTTTCTCTCTGTTTAGAAAATGCCTTTATTCCTTCTACCAAAGTGCATACAAGACTTCCCTACAAGATATTCCATCTATCACTTATTTGCCCATTTTGTGATCTGTCTCTGTCCTTCCCTAGATTCCGAGCTTCTGCAGCACTACTTGCCCCTTCACCTATCTTCATGTCATCTGCAAGCTTGGCCACAAAGGCAACAATTCTCTCATCCAAATCATTCTTTGTCTATCTTGGCTTTGTGTTCCTCGAAGAATTCCAACTGATTTGTCAGGCAAGATTTCTCCTTAAGACAGACGTACTTTATTGATCCCGAGGGAAATTGGGTTTAGTTACAGTCGCACCAACCAAGAATAGTGTAGAAATATGGCAATATAAAACCATAAATAATTTAATAATAATAAGTAAATTATGCCAAGTGGAAATAAGTCCAGGATCAGCCTATTGGCTCATGGTACCTACAACTCCAAGGGAGGAGTTTTAAAGTTTGATGGCCACCGGCAGGAATGACTTCCTGTGACGCTCAGCTTTGCATCTCGGTGGAATGAGTCTCTGGCTGAATGTACTCCTGTGCCTAACCAGTACATTATTGAGTGGATGGAAGAGATTGTCCAAGATGGCATGCAACTTGGACAGCATCCCCTTTTCAGACACCACCGTCAAAGAATCCAGTTCCACCCCCACAACATTACTGTCCTTAGGAATGAGTTTGTTGATTCTGTTGGTGTCTGCTACCCTCAGCCTGCTGCCCCAGCACACAACAGCAAACATGATAGCAATGGCCAACACAGACTCGTAGAGTATCCTTGGCACCGTCCGGCAGATGTTAAAGGACCTCAGTCTCCTCAGGAAGCAGAGACAGCTCTGCCCCTTCTTGTAGAAGGCCTCAGTCTTCTTTGACCTGTCCAGTTTATTGTCAATTCCTATGCTCAGGTATTTGTAATCCTTCACCATATCCACACTGACCGCTTGGATGGAAACAGGGGTCACCAGAAGGCATGCTGTCTTTGCCCTATTTTATCATGAGCCTCCATGTACCCAAAAGCTCGTCCTTAACACTGGACTCCAACATCCTCCCAAGCACACCACATCCAGACTAACTCACCTGTAATTTTCTGAAACCCAGCCGCTCTGCCTTCTTAAAGTGTGAAGTGACCTTTCCAATTTCCAATCGTCTTGAATGAACAAGTATCTACTTGATTCTTGAAAGTTCATTACTAATGCCGCCATATTCTCTTCAACTATCTCTTTCTGAACAGTGGGGTGCAGTACATCTGGTCCAGGTACCTTCAGACCTTCAATCGTCCCATACACTTTCTCCTCAGTAACAGCAACAACCCTAATTTCTGTCCCCTGACACTCTCACATTTCTGACCTACAGATAATATCATTCACAGTGAGGAGCGACACAAAATATTAAATAACTACATCTGCCATGACGTTATCTCACATTTCTCCTGTCCAGTGTCATTTTCTAGGGGTCCAATATCCACTCTCACCTCTCTTTTACTCTTTACAATTTTGTGTCCTCTTCAGTATTGTTTGTGAGTTTTCCCGCATATCTCATTTTCTCTCCTTATAGCTTTGCAATTCCTTTCTGTTAATTGTCAAAATCTTCTCGATACTCCAACATCCTGCTGATTTTCGCTCTATTGTAAGCTCTCTCTTTCACTTCTATGCTGTATTTGACTTCCTCTGTCAAACACGGTTACCGCATCCTCCCTGTATAATAATACTTTGTGGCGACCCACTTTCCAGCGCACTGGAACTGGCTCACAAAACGGTGCGCGCCGGCAGGGAGGCCGGCCCAAAAAAGGGCGTCAGGCATTCTTCACCAGCAAGGGGAAAAACCCGCGCGCGGGATGGGACTGTGAATATGCGCCCTTTACGGCATTCTTGCCCCGGGAGGCTGGAAACGGGAAGGCTTGAAAGCGAGGCCGCGAAGTTTGAATAAAGCTTGAACGCAACTGCCACTCACCGTCTACGTGTCGTTATTCCAGCGCTGTGTGCAGCACACCGCTACAATTGGTGACCCCGACGGCCCAAACGACATTTGGACCGAAGATGAACGACGCCGCATCTGAGTTTGCCAATCTTACCACTGACACAAACTGCAAGTTAACCTTCAGGGAATCCCAAACCGGAAGCCCCAAGTACAATTGCACTTCTGATTTTAGAATTTTCCCCCTGCTTACAAAATTGGCTATGCCCTTATTCCTTCTACAAAATTGCATGCACGACTTCCCTACTCGATAATCCATCTATCACTTATTTCCCCATTTCCTGATCTGTCTCTGTCCTTCCCCAGATTCCGAGCTTCTGCAGCACTACTTGCCCTTCACCTATCTTCATATCATCTGCAAGCTTGGCCACAAAGGCAACAATTCTGTCATCCAAATCATTCTTTGTCTATCTTGGCTTTGTGTTCCTCGAAGAATTCCAACAGGTTTGTCAGGCAAGATTTCGCCCTAAGGGAAGGCATGCTGTCTTGACCCTACTTTATCATGTGCCTCCATGTACCCAAAAGTTCGTCATTAATACTGGACTCCAACATATTCACAACCACACCACATCCAGACTAAAACACCTATAATTTTCTTTCCCCAGCTGTTCTGCCTTCTTAAGGCGTAAAGTGACCTTTGCAATTTCCAGTCGTCTTGAATAAACAGGTGTCTAATGATTCTTGAAAGATCATCAATTTTGGCCCCATCTTCCCTTCAGCTAACTCTTTCCAAACCCTGGGGTGTCGTCCAGCTGGTCCAGATACCTTTAGATCTTCAATCGTCCCAAACACCTTCTCCTCAGTAACAGCAACAACACTCATATCTGTACCCCACCACTCTCACATTTCTGACATACAGAGAATTGCATTCACTATGAGAATTGATATAAAATATTAAATAAGTTCCTCTGCCATATCTTTTGTCACATTTCTCCTCTCCAGTATCATTTTCCAGGGGTCCAATATCCACTCTCGCTTCTCTTTTACTCTTTACATTTTTGTGACCTCTTGAGTATTGTAGGCAAGATTTCTCTCATATCTCATTTTCTGCCTTTATGGCTTTGTAATTGCTTTCTGTAGATTATCAAAACCTTCTCGATACTCCAACATCCTGCTAATTTCTTCTCTGTTGTATGCCCTCTCTTCTGCTTTTATGCTGTCTTTGCCTTCCAGTGTCAAACACGGTTACCTCATCCTCCCTGTAGAATACTTCTTCATCTTGATATTTACCTGTTCAATTCCAGTCTTTGTTGTTCTCCAATCATACCTGCTTGTGTCCCCTTCTAATCTACTTTGGTCAGCTCCTCCTTCATTCCTCTGGAACTAACTTTACTCCAGTTTAATACTGATACAACTGACGTTATCTCCCCATGTCGGGTGAATTCTATCATTTTATGACCACTGCTTCCTAAAAGTTACTTTAACTGAATCTCCTAAATCATTTGTAGTTCATTACACAAATCCCTCCGGAGAATTGCCTTTCTCCCATTGGACCCAACCACAAGCTGTTCGGAAAAGCCATCTCGGGGGCATTCTACAAATTCCCTCTCCTGTAATACTGTACCAACATGATTTTCCCAATCTACCTACATGTTGAAATCCCCCATTCCGATAGTGACCCTGCCCTTTCTTCCATCTTGTGGTGTAATTTGTATCCCATTTCCATCCTGACTACTATTTGGAGGTCTGTATATACTATAACTCTCATCAGGGTCTTTTTTTACCCTGACAGTTTCTTAACTCTACCCAGAATGATTCAACATCTTCCAATCCTATTTCAACTCTCTCGAAGGATTTCATTTCATTCTTTACCAACAGAAACTCCCCAGCGCCTCTGCCTACCTGTCTGTCCTTTGAATAAAAGGTGTATCCTTGAAAGTTCAGCTTCAAGCCAGGATCTCCTTTCCATCACAACTCAGTGATGCCATCAACTTTGTACCTGCCAATCTTCACCTGCGCTACAACATTATCTACCTTATTCCGCATACTGGTGCATTCAAATACAACACCTTCAGTCCTGTATTCATCAGCCTATTCCACACGTCCATTGAACGGAAGCAATGTCTTTGATGTCGATGATAGACCGCACTTGGAGTATTGTCTGCATTTCCGGTTCCCGAATATTTAGAGGATGTCACTACAATGGACAGGAGGCTTCAGGAGTATGTTACCAGGACTGGGGGCTTGGGTTAAAAGCAGAGAGTCGATAATCTTGGGCTATTCAGCTGTAGTGTATGATGTTCAGGTATGACAGCTTATCGAGTTAAATAAATTCATAAGGGGTTCAAATTTTTCCAAGAAATGGGAGTACAGAACCGGAGGGCTCAGATTGAAAGTGAGACGGGAAATTTTTATGAGTGGTCTATGGGGTAAGATTCCCATAGTGGGGAAACGGAATTTGCCGTCAGACGCTGTAGAAATCGGTAAATATAAAACTTATTAAAATAAATTTGAACATGTACACAGATAGGAACTGTTTAGGGGGATATGGGGCGAACTCACACAAATGGGACATGCTCACGAAGACATCTTAGTCTTGCAGATTAGATAGAACATAGGACAGTACAGGCCCCTCGGCCCACAGTGTTGTGCCGAAACTCAAACCCTGCCTCCCATATAACCGCCCTACCTTAAATTCCTCCATATACCTGTCTAGTAGTCTCTTAAACTTCACTAGTCCATCTGCCTCCACCACTGACTCGGGCAGTGCATTCCACGCACCAACCACTCTCTGAGTGAAAAACCTTCCTCTAATATCCCCCTTGAACTTCCCTCCCCTTACCTTAAGGCCATGTCCTCTTGGATTTAGCACTGGTGCCCTGGGGAGGAGACGCTGGCTGTCCACTCTGTCTATTCCTCTTAATATCTTATACACCTTTATCATGTCTCCTCTTATCCTCCTCTCCAAAGAGTAAAGCCCTAGCTCCCTTAATCTCTGATCATAATTCATACTCTGTAAACCAGGCAGAATCCTGGTAAATCGCCTCTGTATCCTTTCCAATGCTTCCACATCCTTCCTATAGTGAGGCGACCAGAACTGGACACAGTACTCCAAGTGTGGCTTAACTACAGTTTTATAGATCTGCATCATGACATCGCGTCTATGGAACTCTATCCCTCGACTTATGAAAGCTGCCACCCCATAAGCTTTCTTAACTACCCTATCTACCTATGAGGCAACTTTTAGGTCTCTGTGGATATGTACCCCCAGATTTCTCTGCTCCTCCACACTACCAAGTATCCTGCCATTTACTTTGTACTCTGCCTTGTAGTTTGTGCTTCCAAAATGTAACACCACACGCTTCTCCAGGTTGAACTCTATCTGTCACTTTTCAGCCCACTTCTGCATCCGATCAACGTTGCTCTGCAGTCTTCGACAATCTCTACACTATGTACCACACCACCAACTTTTTGTTGTCTGCAAACTTGCCAACACACCTTTCTACCTCCACATTCAGGTCGCTAATAAAAATCACGAAAAGTCGAGGTCCCGGAACAAATCCTTGTGCGACATCACTAGTCACAACCCTCCAATCTGAATGTACTCCCACCACCACAACTCTCTGCCTCTGAAGGCAAACCAATTCTGAATCCACCTGGCCAAACATCCCTGGATCCTATGCCATCTGAATTTCTGTAGAAGCCTACCGTGTGGAACCTTGTCAAATGCCTTACTACAATCCACTTAGATCACATCCCCTGCACTACCCTCATCTATATGCCGGGTTACCTCCTCAAAGAACACTCTCAGGCTTGTTAGGCACGGTCTGCCCTTCAAAATGCCATGCTGACTGTCCCTGATCAGATCATGATACTCTAAATGCCCATATATCTTATCTCTAAGAATCTTTTCTAAAAGCTTTCCCACCACAGACGTAAGGTTCACTGAGCCATAATTACCTGGACTATCTCTACTACCTTTTTTAAACAAGGGGACAACATTCGCCTTCCTCAAATCCTCCAGTACCATTCCCGTGGACAAAGAGGACATAAAGAGATCCTAGCCAGAGGCTCGGCAATCTCTTCCCTCGCCTCATGGAGCAGCCTGGCTAATATTCCGTCAGGCCCTGGGGACTTATCTTTCCTAATGCATTTTAACAACTCCAACACCTCCTCTCCCTTAATATCAACATGTTCCAGAACATCAAACTCTCTCATATTGTCCTCACCGTCATCAAGTTCCCTCTCAGTGGTGAATACAGAAGAGAAGTATTCATTGAGGACCTCGCTCACTTCCACAGCCTCCAGGTTCATCTTCCCACTTTTATCTCTAATCGGTCCTAGCTTCATTCCTGCAATCCTTTTGTTCTTCAAATAATTGAAGAATGACTTGGGGTTGTCCTTTACCCTACTCGCCAAGGCCTTCTCATGCCCCCTTCTTGCTTTTGTGAGCACCTTCTTAAGCTCCTTTCTTGCTACCCAATATTCCTCAATAGACCCATATGATCCTTGCTTCATAAATCTCATGCTGCCTTCTTTCACCTGACTAGATTTTCCACTTCACTTGTCACCCATGGTTCCTTCACCCTACCATTCTTTATCTTCCTCATCTGGACAAATTTATCCCTAACATCCTGCAAGAGATCCCTAAACATCGACCACATTTCCATAGTGCGTTTCCCTGCAAAAACATCATCCCAATTACAACCAGCACGTTCTAACCTTATAGCCTCATAATTTGACCTTCTCCAATTCAAAATTTCCTGTCCTCTCTGATTCTATCATTTTCCATGATAATACTAAAGGCCAGGGAGCGGAGATCACTGTCCCCCAGATGCCCCCTAACTGACAGATCTGTGACCTGACCCGGTTCGTTACCTAATACTAGATCTAGTATGGCATCCCCCCCTAGTCGGCCTGTCAACAAACTGTGGCACTACCTTACTACCTTTACGCCCTTTATTCTGCTTCTCATTCCTCAAAGCCTCTTTATATGTTAGATCTGGCTTTACTCCATGCACTGTTTTCACTGCTGCTTCGCTCCGGGTCCCATCCCCCTTGCAAATCAGTTTAAACCCTCCCGAGCCGTGCTAGCAAACCTACCTGCAAGGATATTGATCCCTCTCGAGTTCAGGTGCAACCCATCCAATCTGTACAGGTCACACCTTCCCCAGAAGATTTCCCAATGATCCAAAAATCTAAAACCCTGTCCCTTCACCAACTCCTCAGCCACGCATTCAGCTGCCATCTCCTCCAATTCTTACCATCACTATCACGTAGCACTGGCAGCAATCCTGAGAACGCCACCCTTGAGGTCCTGTTCTTCAGCCTTCTGCCTAGTTCCCGAAACTCACACTTTAGGACCTCATCCCTCTTCCTGCCTATGTCCTTAGTACCTACGTGTATCACGACTTCTGGTTGCTTTCCCTCTCGTACCAGGATGTCATGCACCCGGTTAGAGACATCCCGGGCCCTGGCACCCGGGAGGCAACAAACCATGCGGGTTTCCTTCTCATGTCCTCAAAATCTCCTGTCTGCTCCCCTGACTATAGAGTCTCCAATGACGACAGCTCTCTTCTTCTCCGTCCCATCCTTCTGCACCACAGGGTCAGACTCAGTGCCCGCGGCCCTGCCACCGTGGCTCACACCGGTCGGTCGTTCTCACCAACGGCATCCAGGACGGTTATGCCTGAGGTATTGATATCCGGAGACAACAACTACATTAAAATAGGGGTAAACATAGATGTGACAGGATCTATGAAGGAGGTTGAAGTAACTCCTCAGCCACACATACCGTTGTTGGGGAAGTCAGAGGGTCAGCAGAAAGATAAAATATTGGAGAAGTTGCCGTCTATTCTGTGGTCGCAACATGACACCGACGTGGGGAAAATAGAAACAGCCAGTCCGGTGGAGGTCAGGTTGAAGAAAGGAACAGTTCCACCTAGGAGACGACAATATCCCTTAAGACCGGAAGCAGAGGAAGGTATAGCGCCGCCAAAAGAGGGACTGTTAGCGGCAGGAGTGCTTAGGAGAGTAAACAGCCCCTGCAATGCCTGTCCCAAAAGCGGACAGGTCTAAATGGAGACTGGTGCATGTCTTACGAGCAGTGAATGAGGTAGTGCAGGATGTGGCAGCAGTGGTCCCGAATCCACACACACAGCTGACTAATATCCTGCCAGAAGCGAGCTACCTCTCAGTGATTGATTTGTGTTCGGCTTTCTTCAGCATTCCTCTAGCCGAACAGTGTCAGTATTTGTTTGCATTTACAAACAGAGGCAAGCAGTACACCTACACTAGAATGCTACAAGGATTTAAGCATTCACCACAAGTTTTTAATAAAGTATTGAAGGAAGATTTCGATGGCATTTCGCTGGAAGGTACATTGATACAGTATGTGGATGATTTGTTGATTTGCTCTGAAAGTGAAGAGCAGTGTGAACGGGATACTGTGATACTTTTAGAGAATCTGGCGTATGGAGGACATAAAGTATCTAAGAAAAAGCTGCAATTTGTAAGCAGCAGGTGGAATATTTAGGAAGGATGGTACCTAAAGGCGTGAAGGC
This sequence comes from Hypanus sabinus, assembly GCF_030144855.1. Classification (NCBI taxonomy): domain Eukaryota; kingdom Metazoa; phylum Chordata; class Chondrichthyes; order Myliobatiformes; family Dasyatidae; genus Hypanus; species Hypanus sabinus. The sequence goes on from NW_026778996.1 coordinate 73,186, forward strand.
TGTAGCGCCGAGTCAAATTGAGGCGATAACGAAGACTCCAAAACCCAAACAGTAGGGCAGATGATGACGTTTTTGGGAATGACAGGATATAGCTCAGACTGGATTGGAGAATATGCTGCTTGTAGCACCACTGAGGAAGATAATGAAGGAAGCAGGCCAGACCAATTTGAGAATTAGCCTGCAGTGGAATGAGGAGGCGGAGATAGCTTTCAATACTATTAAACAGGAATTGCAGTCAGCTCCAGCATTAGCATTGCCATACTATGAAAAAGGTTTTCCATTTGTATGTATCTAATCGACGGGAAGGCTGTGTCGCAGCAGGGCTGACACAAGTGACAGGTACAGGGAAGACGAAGCAGCCAATAGCGTACTACAGTGCAAAACTGGACGAGGTGGCCCAGGGCTATCCACCTTGTTATCAGGGATTGGCAGCTCTGTACTATGCGTATGAGAAGGCATCACCTGTAACTATGATACTGTACACACCACAAGGTAGCAGAATTGCTGGATAGAAGGAAGTTTGTGTTAACACCAGCCAGGAAAGCAGCGTATCAGATGCTGTTGCAGATGTAGCCATACAAATATGTACCACCAGTAACGTAGCTGATTATGTCCCTTTGAGCTGCGAAGGAGAACACCATGATTGTGTAGGGAAAACGATGACTTTTGCCAAGCTGAGAGCAGATTTACGGTTAGAGCCACTAGAGGATTCGGATAAAAAGGTTTTGTTTGTAGATGGTTCTTGCTATAGGGATTATGATGGAAATCATCCAGGATTCCCAGTAGTACAGCAGGACCAGTCCAGCTTTAAGACCATCAGAGTGAAAGCTTGTCCACAACCGTGTTTCGCCCAATTAGCAGAACTCAAGGCTTTAACAGCAGCATGTGAGATGATGGAAGGTGATAAAGTAGACATTTACACTGATTCGGCATATGCCCATGGGGTGTGTCATCTGTTTGGGGCAGTGTGGAAACAGAAAGGTTTCAGGAGAAGTAGCGGAGATCCCGTTCAACATTGTCAGCAAATTTCAGACTTAATAAAATCACTTCTGAAATCCCAAGCACTGGCTATAGTGAAATACCAGGCACACAAGAAAGGGAATGGTATGATAACAAAGGGAAATCAAGCTGCAGACGAAGCATCCAGGAAAGCGTCTGGGTGTACATCAGTTATTGTTGCACCCTAGGTACGCCTAGAGCCGGAACCCATGATAGAGGACCTGGTTGAAATGCAAGGTAGGGCATCGTTGGCAGAACTGACAATGTGGAGGCGACGGGGGGCCAAGCAGAACCCGAAAGGCTTGTGGAGCACGGAGGACGGTTTGTTGGTAGCGCCCACACCTCTACTGACGATTCTGATTTCAGAAGCACATGGAGTGGACCATTGTGCAAGGGGGGAAGTAATAAGGAAAATAAAAAAGGATGGTTTCTGGTCGCCTTACCTACAGGCTTCGGTCGACTATATTTTAGCACAATGTGAGATTTGTGCACGGAATAATATTCGAAGGGGGATTGCAACCCCAATAGGTCACATACCCGTGCCTGAAGGACCATTTCGACATCTGGAGATCGACTACGTAGATATGATAAAAACGGTAAGAGGGAAAAGATACATTTTGGTGGTAATTGACAGGTTCAGCAGATGCGCAGAGGCAATACCCTCGAAGGATCAAGGGGCAGGAACAGTGGTAAAGTTCCTGACAAATGAAGTGATCCCAAGATTTGGAATACCTACGGAGATTAGCTCGGACAGCGGATCTGACTTCATCCAAAGGGTGGTCAAATTGGTATTACAAGTACTGAGAATAAAACAAAGGTTTGGATGTGTGTACCACCCACAGTCACAGGGCATGGTGGAACGAATCAATGGCACTCTGAAGGCCAAGCTGAACAAAATTTGTGCAGGGACTAGACTGAATTGGGTTGATGCATTACCGTTAACATTAATGAGTTACCTATGCAGACTAATGGGGTAACATGCTAGCCACCACATGAAATGCTGACTGGAAGGCACATGCCAGTGCCCCAGTGGAGAGGACCATATAAGGGACCCAGTTTAGAGCAATTGGAACTTGAACTAAGACAATACGTGCGACAATTAACTATGATACATCAGTCTATTTATACACAGGAAAAACAGAAAGAGCCGGAGACTGTCCAAAGGGAAGGTCGCAAACCAGACAGGTACTGGATTGTCTTTTGGCAGAAAAAGTGTGTGTGTGTGTGTGTGTGTGTGTGTGTGATGTTTGGAGATCAATGCTGCACTTTCGTACCGAACAATTCTAGCACAGAAGGGTCTTTCACCAGAGCAATGAATAAGTTAAAGGATCTGTGGAAGGAGGTCAAGCAGAATGCGGGATTTGGGCATCAGTGGTTTGACTGGTTCGAAAGCAAACTAGGCGAATGGGGTGCGTGGCTGACTAAATTGGCAATGACCGCAGGCATTCTGCTGATAAGTTGTGCATTTATTCTGTGCTGTTTTCTTCCATGTCTCAAGACTTTCATAATGCGTGCGACAGCAAAACAATTGCCGATGCTCCTGGTAATTGTTGAATCTGACCCTAGACAGGGAAAAAGGCCGATGATATACTGTTACAGTCTGCACGATGCACCAAGCGGACTGGAAGGGGTTAATAATGTGGACACTAGTCTGTAAGGGTGTGTGAGTCTTTTTTCCTGTCTCAGCTACGGAGGGGCAGGTTTTTGGCTCAACAGCCTAGGATAACAGAGAGAGATCATTTTGAGTATGGAAATTGTAGTTGACCTAAATTTGGGATTAAAATGCTGGAATTTATTTTGGCTTTGGTGCACGGCCTCTGGGAGTTCTCTTTCTGTGTGAGACTCTGTGGGTCTCAAAGGGGGGATTATATTGAGAAATATACCTGAAACATAATCATTATATATACCTGAACTATAATCACTATGTATTAGCTATTTACTATACTATGTAATCACTTCTAGGTACCGAATATTAATATGTATTATTTTACAAGGCTCATTTTGTTATGTGTTGTTTTCACTAGATACTTTGTACTCTCTTAGCTGCATATTATAGCACTTACAGTACGCCTGCTTGTTTTGCAACACTATTAGCTGCGATGTATCCCATGTATTACACTCAGCCTTTGTTTAGTACGAGATAAAGGTGGCGGACAGGATGCTGCGAGCAGGAATGTAATGTGAGGGGGGTTGTCTGGAAAACATAATCTTGGCCACGAATAAGGCCCCAATGCGAACGGGTGAAAAACAATGGTGACGTACCGCGGGCTAGGCAAGAGCGGTTAATTAATTCATATATAGATGATATGCAACTAAAAATTGATTGGGTATGCTAATAAAACCGAAATGTAACTGAGAAATGTAACTGAGTAACTGAGTAGTTACTGATGTAACTAGTATAAAGAATGCTGTACACCGGAGCTCGGTGGGCTTTCGGTGACAAGTTCATTGATTGCCTCAGCCTTTGTTTGCAAATAAAGGTTTGTTTTTCTTGAAGAATTGTCTGTGTCTCCAAGTCATTTTAAGTAACTACGGCAATTTCAGCAGCGAGAAGAGAGTCTGGCCTGGATTGTGAGCATCTCTGATGGTGGATGCTACTTTGTTACGACAGCGTTTCATGTAGATGTGGTCAATGGTTGGGAGGGATCCACCCGTCATGTATTTCATGGTGAATAAAGTTTATTTTGATAAAAGTAGCAACTTTTGGGCTCTGTCCAGACTGATGGAACCGGGCCTTCCATTGGAGCCGGGACGGACAAGGGTTAAGTCAGGAAGTTTCGGCACGAAGGTCTGTTGAACTCAAGACTTCACCCAAAATAATAATATTTTCCACCCTGTGACGTAGAATGTACATTCCCGTGTTTTTCCGGCAGTCACATGTCGGTCATCCCCACTGTATCGACCTCCTCACAGCACAAAATTCTCTCCACACTCCCACTTTCATGGCATGAACTATTTTAACAGTGACTACAAATCCTTACTTTACTACCGTTTTACAACGAGGCCAGACTCTCTTCAGGCCTCTGGAAAAATTAAAAATGAAAACCAGCTGCTGGAGGAATTCAGCGAGTCAGGTAGCATCTGTGATGGGAAATGGAGAATCGACATTTCGGGTTGAGACAGTGCAGATGAAGGAAAGTCGATTGTACATTTCTCTCCTCAGATGTTGCCTGACCCGCTGACTTACACTGGCATGATGTTTCCTACTCGAGATTCCAGCATCTGCAGTCTCTTGTGCTTCTCTTTTCAGAACTTGTCCCTTTCAGTCCCGCCTCAGGCTCTTCTCTCCGGTTTCATTTCTGTTCTGCTTCTTCTTTAGACTATCCCGCCTATTGGGACACAGGTAGCCACCTGCAGCTCTCGGAGGGTTGATCAGCCCTGTGGCCTCTGCTTCCCCCATAGGACTTCAATCGTCTTCCAGGGGAAGGTCCTTCCGATCACAGGTATGAGGCTTTTGGAGATTCAGCTGATGTTTCTGTCACGCTGGGTTTTTACGGGAGGGAGTTGCTAAACTCATGTTTAAACTCTAAACTCATAAACACCTGCTCCTTTTACAGCCGTGCTTGGGAAGTCCACGGCCGAGTTTCACGACCTGCTTAATCTGTTTTTAATCCGTCCCTGATATAGATACCACAATAACTTCCCAGAGACAACATAATTTTAATTCCCTGCGTCTGCATCGCGCGTAGTGGACAATCGCGGTACTGCAAAGGATCAGCAGCTCCCCGAAAGTGAAAGCATTCTGAATCAGGAAGTGACGGGAGTTAACATGGCTTCGAAAGGACCGGACGGGAGTTGGACAGAGGAGGCAATTCGTCCCGTCTGCCTGGATTTCTTCATAGAACCGGTTATACTGGAGTGCTGACACAACTTCTGTCGCTCTTGTATCACACGGTGTTGGGAAAAGGTGGAGAGAAACTCCTGCCCGGAATGTCGAGAGGTGATTGCTGACCGCACCCTCAGGGTGAATCGGGCCTTAGCAAATCTGACACAAAAAGTTCGAAATCTAAACCTGAATCCGAAAGGGAAGGAAAGTAAATGTCACTGCGAGGAACATGAGGAAGAACTGAACCTGTTTTGTGAAACGGACAAGACACTGATCTCTGTGATCTGTGCGGTGGCGGAGGAACACAGAGAGCACCGCTTCAGGCCGATTAAAGAAGCTGTTAAAATCTACAAGGTAAAACTAACCCGAATTTGATACTCAATCTATTTTCTGTATCTTCCGCCATCTCCAACAGGATTCCACCATCTATCCGTCCCACAGCCCATCCCATACACCGCAACTCTCCGCTCTCTATAGAAATCGCTCGGTCAGCGGGAGACGCTCAAGAAATGAGTACTGTTTTTTTTTTATTTTTTTTAACCTTTGATCACCCTTATCCAACTTATTTTTACCTACATCAAAAGTTTTTTGCTATGTTTTTGAACTTATTGTTAAGAGTTTAATGTGAATTTTTGAGGGTATGCAAACAGAAATGTCTCTTAGATCTAAAGGACGGGAACCTGGGCGGAACCCGAACGGTAATGGAAAGAAGCAAGCTCATCCGCAACACGCAACACACTCAATTAACTTATGAATTGTTTATGGAGGTTTTGGATAAAAAATTTGATGAACTACCACAATTTTTTAAACAAGATATAAAGGCTTTTCAAGATTATGGTTAAGACGGATTCAGTAATTAACCAGCAGCAAGTTCTTATCGCATCTCTGCAAGAAGACGCTCGGAAACGAGATTTGACTATTGAAAAACTGCAACGGGATTTAATTTCGACCACTAAACTGCTGGAAACACTTAAAGCCAAGAGTGTCGACTTTGAGAATCGTTCCAGAGGACAGAACCTACGTATACGTGGTCTCCCAGACGGCATAGAAAAAGACGACCCTTCGAAATGTTTTGCTCAAATTTTAAAAGATGCGTTTCCGTCGGTTTTCCCAGATAACCCTCCGTTACTTGATCGCGCACATAGAATTTGGCGTCGATCATCGAGTGCTCCAGCTAAACCTTCGGTTGTAATTGGCCGGTTTCATTATGTACACGACAAAGAACAACTTAATCGTGTGGCTCGGCGGGAAGGAATGGTTAAATTTCCAGATTACTATTTCCGTTTGGTTGAAGATTTTAGTCCTGAGGTTATGAAGAAAAGACTTCTTTTTAAACCTCTGAAGTCTGAATGTTATGAGAAAAATCTAATACCTGCGCTCTTATACCAAGCGAAGCTTAGAATCTCTCCGCCGAATGCTCCACGCCAGATTTTCCTTTCTACATCTGAAGCGAGAAGTTATCTGGAGGAGAACTTCCCTACTGTTACAGACTCTCATCTCTAATAAATGAGTGATTCCGATTGTGTAAGACGGTTTTCGATTCCTCAAACCAGATTTAGTCTCTGGTTATTGGTGTAGGTTTATCCAGTACTTTATATTTAAGTTAAAGTGTGTTTTCGTCATATTAATCGCTCTGTTTTATACACTTTAACCATTGTACTATATTCTTGACTATTTTATTTGTTCCTTCGAAGGAGTATTTTTAACCCTTCGAAGGTGAATTATTTTTTTATTAAGATGGTGGTTTTTTGGAAAAATATTCTTGGTTTTGTTTAAGATGGCGATATTTTTTTTCTCTCGTCTTCTTCCTACAATGCATCACTTATCATAGTTTAAATATTTCTTGATTTGTTTGGGTTATAACCCGATTTATAAGCTTTTAGTGATTATATTCTTTTTGTTTTTTTTACAACTAAGTATATTAAGAAGTGTGGTTTTAGTATAGTGATTATAATTTTTGAAGTCGGGTTGTTTTTTTATATATATCCTTTATATACGGAGTGGTCTTCCGCTGATATGGGGGTAGAATTAGTCTCATTTTTTCCTTTTTCTAGCCATATTTTGGCTTATTTTCTTTTTCTTGTGGGGGTGGGGGTTTTCTAATTTTATTTTTCTTTTACCGGTTTGTTTTAGTTCTTTTTTTCATTTGGGCTGTTTTTGAACTTCAAATATGTCTACCATGTCGTCACTTCCGGGTCCGCTCTTTATTTTTGTTTCTCTTCCGGGTGCTTGAGTTTATAATTTGGTTAACCCTTTTTATGCCAAAGGGTTGATTTTAGAATTATGGCTCAGACCATTAATTTTGTGTTTTGGAATACTAATGGTTTTAACCATCCGATTAAACGAAAGAAGATTTTCAAAGTATTCCAAAGACTTAATGCTCATATCATTTTTGTACAAGAAACTCAAGTGAGGAATGAGGACAAATATCGCTTTTTTAGGTCTTGGCAGGGTCAGAAGAAAGGAAGTTTCAATTTTTATTGACCCCTCTATTGCATTTGTTCAACACAATATTTTTTTCGGATCCGAATGGTAGATTTTTGTTAATTACGGGTTTACTTTGTAATAAAAATGTTGCTATGGTTAATGTTTATGCTCCAAATGTGGATTGTCCTGATTCTTTTAAGTCCTTATTTACTTCTTTACCTAACCTATATGAATATAAGTTAACAATGGGTGGTGACTTTAATTGTTGTTTAAATCCTTTGATGGACAAATCTATATCTGTTCAGACTTTACCCAATAAGTCGGCCACTTGTGTTAAATCCTTTTTGACTGATAATGGAGTTTTAGATATTTGGAGATTTCGGCATCCTAACGATAAAGAGTTTTCTTTTTTCTCACATGGTTATCATTCTTATTTGAGAATTGATTATTTTTTTTATTGACTCTTGTTTTATTCCATCGTTAATTGGTTGTAATTATGATATTATAGCTATCTCTGACCATGCTCCATTAAAACTTCCTATTAAATTTACGGATACAGCTTCTAATGTTAGCCAATGGCGATTTGACTCTACCTTACTGCAAGATCCGGATTTTATTAAATTTATGAAGGAACAGATCGATTTCTTCTTTTCAACTAATTCCACAGATGATATTTCTTGCGGAACACTTTGGGACACTTTTAAAGCGTATATACGTGGACAATTATGTCTTACTCTGTTGGCCTGAGAAAACGCATTAAGAAGGAAACTCTTTTATTGGTTGATAAAATTAAAGAGATTGACAAGAAATATTCGATCACTCCAAGTAAGGAGGTTTACAAACAAAGGGTTGAACTTCAAACGGAACATAGTTTATTACTTACATCTCCGATTGAAAATCAATTAATGAAAACCAGATTTGATTTTTACATACATATTGATAAATCAGGTAAACTGATAGCTATTCAGTTAAAGAGTGCTTTGGTTAAACGTCAAATCACTAAGATTCGTCAGCGGAATGGGGATTTCACAGTTAACCATGATGAGATAAACAAATCATGTCAAGACTTTTATACCTCCCTGTATCAATCTGAATTCCCTCAGGATCGTAATGTGTGATTTTCTTGGGAAATTGAATTTTCAAAATTATCATTAGATGATCTTTCAATATTAGATACTCCTATTACGGATGCAGAAATCAAAGGGGTTATTTCCTCAATGAATTCTGGGAAAGCACCAGGTCCAGATGGGTATACAGTAGAATTGTTTAAATGTTTTTCCGCTACTCTTTCTCCTTGGTTATGCAGGGTTTTTTGAAGAAGCAATTAGATTGGGGAATTTGCCACAGTCTTTTTATAGTGCTTCCATTTCTTTACTACTGAAGAAAGATAAAGACCCTACTGACTGTGCATCCTATAGACCAATATCTTTATTGAATGTAGACTCCAAGATCTTTTCCGAGTTACTGGCATCCAGATTGGAGAAGGTATTACCCCAAATTATTTCGGAAGATCAAACCGGTTTTATTAAAAATCGCTATTCTTTTTTCAATGTTAGGAGATTACTGAATATTGTTTATACTCCTTCACATAGCACTTCAGAATGTGTTATTTCATTAGATGCGGAGAAAGCAATTGATAGAGTTGAATGGCCTTACTTATTTAATGTGTTGTAAAAGTTTAATTTTAGTCCGACCTTCATTTCCTGGATTAAACTGATTTATCACACTCCAGTAGCCTCGGTGTTTACTAATAATTAAAGATCTCACTTTTTTCGTTTATTTCGGGGCATTAGACAAGGCTGTCCCCTGAGCCCATTATTATTTAACATTGCTTTAGAATCTTTGGCAATTGCCATCAGAGAATCACAGAATATTTCGGATATTAATCGTGGCACAGATGTTCATAAGTTATCTTTGTATGCAGATGATTTGTTATTATCCATTTCTAACCCTGAGAAATCTATTCCAATAGTTCTATCATTGTTGGCTCAATTTAGTGAGTTTGCTGGTTATAAGTTAAATCTTAATAAGAGCGAATTGTTTCGTTTGAATAGACAGGCCCCAATTTATGGATATTTACCTTTTAACTTAATTAATGACTCTTATTTACTTAGGGATTAAAATCACAAAAAACCATAAAGAATTATTTAGGTTTAATTTTCTACCGTTAATTGATCAGATTAACTGCTTGTTTACTAAGTGGTCACCATTATCTTTATCTCTGATAGGTAGGATTAATGCTATTAAGGTGGTTATTTTACCTAAGTTTTTATATATTTTTCACGCGGTACCAATTTTTATTCCGATATCTTTTTTTACTGATGTTGATTCAAAAATTTCCTCATATATATGGCAGAATAAAAATCCCAGGTTAGGTAAAATATACTGACAGAAGACAAAGAAGGAAGGTGAGTTAGCATTACCTAATTTCAGATTTTATTATTGGGCAGTTAATATTAGATATTGGTTATGTTGGTTGAAAGACTGGGATGGATCTTTTAGCCCTCATTGGGTGAGTTTGTAAATTAAATCGGTACCAGGTTATGCTCTGGTTTCTATTCCAGGGACTTCTCTCCCTTTTGCTCTTTCTAAATTGCCGAAACGAATTGACAACCCGATAGTTAAACATACATTGCATATATGGTTTCAATTTCGGAGATTTTTCGGGTTGACTCAATTCGTTTTAAATATTCATATTGTATCTAATTGCTTTTTCCACCCTTGAATTATAGATCAAGCTTATTCGGCTTGGAAAACTAAGGGATTACTACGATTTTCTGATTTATTTTTGGACAAGTGATTTATGTCTTTTGAGCAATTATCATCTAATAAATATAATTTGCCTAGTTTTCATTTTTTAGATATTTACAGATTAGGCATTTTTTAAGTACTGTACTTCCTCCGTTTCCAAATTCTTCGTCTTTAGATATTTTGGAGAGTTTGTTTGAATTAAACCCTTTTCAAAAAGGGCTTATATCAAAACTTTATAATATAATTATGAAGATACGTTCAGAGCCCCTTTATAAGACAAAACATGATTGGGAAAGAGAGCTTAATATTATTATTCCTATTGAGAATTGGGATAGAATTCATCAATTAGTTAATACATCATCGAAATGTGCCAAACATTCATTAATACAATTTAAGGTCGTACATAGGGCCCATATGTCCAAGGATCAATTAGCTCATTTTTATTCTTATATAAATCCGATTTGTGATAGATGTCATTTGATACAGCATCTCTAACTCATATGTTTTGATCATGTCCGCTTTTGACAAAATATTGGAAATATATTTTTGATATTATCTCTGCGGTATTGAACATCGATTTACAACCCCATCCTATTACCGCAATTTTTGGTTTACCAATGATGGACTTACTGCATTTTGCTTCGTCTGCCTGTCGATTGATTACATTTCTCACTCTGATGGCTCGAAGATCTATTTTGCTGAATTGGAAGGAAATTAATCCTCCCGCTGTATTTCATTTGTTTTCTCAAACCATGTTATATTTAAATTTAGAAAAAATTATGTTGTGTATTTGATACTTCTATTAAATTTGAAAAGATATGGAGACCATTTATTCAATATTTTCATATGATGTAATATGACCCTGTTCCAAGCTTATTTGATTTTACAGATTTAATCGTATTTATGTTGAGAGGATCGGAGTAGATGACACTGATGATTATGTACTCCTGTGTGATATTATAAACAGCCCTTTTTTTCTTTCTTTTTCTGTTTTTTCTTTCTTTTTTTTGTTTTTTTTCCTTCTTTATTAGCTATTAGATTAGTAGTTTAGTTATTTTTGCATAACTTTTTTTTCTTTTTTCTGTTTTTTTATATTATATATTATGAAATACCTAGATTTACCTTGTTCATACATATACTGTATGGCACATGTTTTTGGAATACTCAGTTATACTGTAATCATTGCTTATGTATTCTTTCATGTGCAATGGAAATTTGTATGTTTGTAATCCCTTTATTAATATATCAATTGTATTGTGTTCATATTATTAATAATAATAAAAATATTGAAAAAGAAAGAGAGCGAATTAGGAGATCATGGAAAGTCTAATGGAAAAATGGGTACGCCTTTACAGAATACATAAACGTGTTGCGTGTATGGGGAGAACGGCGTAAAACAAAGAACGGACGGAATTATATTGACATGAACTAGAATGGGAACATGAAAGTGCTGGGTTTATGGGAGAAACAAGAAGGGAAAGTATTATATCGCCATGACTTACTATGCTTAATTGTTCCTTTTGTCATGTTGCAAAATATGCTTCAGGATCGTGTAGGTTTTTTCATTATGAAACGGCTAAACAGAAGCTATTCCAGGGTGAAGCATATCAGGATTGAAATCATGCACGCTTCATTGTAATTTTGGAAGGCTTGATTGATATAATTTAACCGATTTCATAAGTCATGGGGGTGACTTCAATTTAATTTGCAGTATTGTCATTTCATTACGTATTATCGATAGGATTTGTTGTGGGTCATTTAGCTTTCATTAGAAGACAAGCAGTAAGGATTTCATTTCCCAATTCTCTACATCACAGTCCAGTCCAGTTGATAACCGGAATCCGCCTTTAAGATGGAGTGTCTTAATTTTGGCAATTATTAAACGGGATGGCGGAGACTGGTGTGATTCACATTGGGTTAGTAAATGAGCATCTGACTCGACCCGCGCCGTCTTGGGGGAATGACTGACAGTGAAGTGGGTGAGCGGAATGAGAACAGACGGACATATCCGCAGACGAATGTGCGGACGGCATTCCGGAGTAGTTCTTTGTCAGGCATCTGACGGGAAGAATGAGGTTCTGACTCTCTTGGACGGAGCTTTGCCCCTCCTGACACACACACTATCTTAACGTCCCGGGCTGCCGGTCGCTGGGACAATCCGCCCCGGAATAACACCTGGGAGATCAAGCGGTGAATCGGAGGAGCTGGAGCCCGGACTGGAGACTCTGCCGCCGCCTCTGCGACAAGTCAGGATGCGACGCCGTTAATGAACTGAAGCATCGAAGTGACGGGATATTTCACCGCGCTGATCACCTGCTCCCTGAATTTCGACTGAGTCACCGCGTAAATAAATGTGTTCGTGCAGCAGCTGAAATCCATCAGGAAAAACCCGACGTACTGAAAGATCCATTCGGAATCATTGAAATCGAATCCTTTTCCTGAGACCTGATAATATATGAAATTTACAACCATTGCCAACCAAAGGAGGATGAAGCTGCCGGAGAGGGTGAAGAGTAAAACCACAGACCTCCTCCTGCTCTCCATCTCCGGGTCACTGCGGTTCTCCCCCTTGCTCTGACCCTTCAGCCCCTTACGGACCCGACTGGCCACTAAAATGTGTCTGACTGTCAGAGCGTTCAGCAGGAGGATCCCAGCGAAAGGGAGGAACGGAGTTAAAACCGTATCGACCCAGTCATATCCTACCCACCAGGGGTCAGTGAAATAATTGTCCTTGGTAATACAAAACCACGGTACGTTGTCGATGATCACACTAGGTTCCCGTACAAAGTATCGGGGAATGTTTCTCAGACAGGACAGTACGCCGGTTGTTGTTAGAACCACAGCCGCAGTTTTCCCGGTGCAATATTTTGTTTTCAGTTTCTGGCAGCAAATGGCGACAAACTGGTCAAAGGTGAAAGTGACGGTGAACCAGACAGAACAGTCTGTAGCTGTGAACATCAGTACATCGATAACACTGCACACAGGGGTGATGCCCAGAAAGCTCCATGGGAAGAAGTGCCATTTGATTCGAAACAAAATGACGTTCGTGACAATGGCCAGTAGATCGGCCGCTGCCATGGACACCAGGTAGCGAGTGGTGCAGGTAGAGAGGCCACACCTTCCCCGGGACAGAATCACAATCGCCAGTAAATTCACTGGAGAGAGAAAACAGACACTGGGCGTTACTAAAAACATTCTCCTGGAATTAACACAGGATCGGGCTTTCGCTAAAACTCGGGAGTGCTAGAGCCTAAAAATGGCTGCTAATCTTACACCAGAAATGTGTCACACTGTCTCTGACCAGTCATCTTCAGTGTGGAGAGAATACGATATGTGGGGAATCGTTGGTGATAAAAGCGATCTGCATGAACAACAACGATCTGTGCTGATCCCCATTCCAGTCGCTGATGGGACCGGCTTCATTGAATTAACTGTGACTGACCAGGACTCTGGAAAATCATCATCTGATGAGGCCGTGAAGGTATACAGAGAGGAGCAATACACACAATACTGGAGGAACTCAGCAAGTCAGGCAGCATCCATGGAATTGAATAATCTTTCGTTTCGGGTCGAGACCCTCCTTCAGGACGAGGCGCTGCCCCGATTTGTGACGGGTTTCAGAGGGAAAGAATGAACCAGTTAGTGACCTGTGGCTGAGTTGCTCCATTAATGTATTAATTCTGCAGCGCAGTTCAATTCGGTAACACACGGCAGCAGATCCGTGAACACCGGTTCAGGCGATCAGACCCAATAATTTACCAACGGACTGTAGGATCCGACAGTGACAGACTCCACAGGGAGACGTGAAGCATAGGACTAGGTTTTTCCTCTGATCAATAACTTAGGAAAAGTGTACTTCAGAATGCAAACATCTTCCAGTCTCAACTTCCCGGAGAGATCCCTGGCCCCAGCACTGGGACATCTCTGGACAAGGTATCATTCAAGGCAGGTACAGCATTCAATTCGATTCCGTGAGTTAGAGGGGAAACTCAGACCTAGTTCCACTTGTTATTAAGTATGAAAATTCAGAATGTGACATTGACAGGATCGATATCTCTCTGGATATTTGCGCAATGATGATCAGGTTGTAAGCTTGTAACATTATCTTAACAAGTTCACAGCGGTTAACACAGAAATACCGAACATGAAATGCTCTGCTCACTCACCAGGAACTCCAATGACGGCAATGAACATGTACAATATTTTCTCCACACTGATATACCTATCGAACATTGCAGACATTTTGTCTGGCCAGTGATTTGTCTCTTTGTGCGACAGGCGATCTCTTGGAATTAAATGATAAAGCAGCACATGCCTGGGTTTTATAAAGCCATTTACTAATTCCACAGGGACAGATTTCAACAGATTTGAAAAAGAAAGTTGTTTAAATTATTTACAAAACAATTACGTCAGAGAGGTGCAATCACTGCGATGACAGATTGAAATTAAATTACTGAATGATATTTAGAGCATTTGTGGGAGTTAGTGTGTAACAACAAAGTGAATGAACCGTCCGAGGTGTCTTATCAATTAAATGTGCTTCAACTGTAAATATGTACTTCAAAGGAACCATTTGGTTGAGACAGACTGGGCTGAATGTTGGAGATGTTGTGGACTTTTGTGATGAAAAGTTATGCGTTTAGGAAAGTTAATAAGTCGCCATCTCCGTGTGCTATTGTTAAGCAAAAAAGCACAGGTCGTAATAAGGAAAGTGGTGAAGTTTTTGAAACATGTTTACTATAGGTCATTTTGTGTTAATTTTGGAAAGGATATTAAACCTGGTGGTTTTCAGAATAATTAATAACATGAGGGGTTAGGTTTTGTAGGCTTCATAATATGCCAATGAAATAGGGAACGGTGGGTTACTGGGTGGGTCATTTGCAGCGATGCATAATCAAGGCAATCTAAGTGATGAGGTTAAACAATGTAGGGGTAAGGTTCCCAGTGAATACCCTGAGGTGTTGGAAGTCAACTGTAGTATCACTGATACAGAGTTTTCTTTCTGTGAATTTACGGAGGCTATTATAAATGCAGGCAACACACACAAAAGGCTGGAGGATCTCAGGAAGCCAGACAGAATCATTCGATAAGCGTACAGTTGAGTCGCTTTGAGTCGGGGCACTTCAGCAGGACTGGAGAATAACCGCCTAGTCTGCTGTGTTCTTCCAGCATTTTGTCTGCGTTGCTTGGATTTCCGCATCTGCAGTTTCTCTATCGTTTGTGGTTGGATTGTTATTAATGCACGTCAGACGTCTCCATGAAAGGACCGAGTATGATTAAACATCTGGCTGATATCTCTCTTGATAAAACTTTGAAATCTTATTTGTAGGTTAGAAAATCTTTCTTCCTCGTGGAAAATGGCAGAAGCTGGTCCAGTTCTAAATCCTGTGAGGTCCACGCCTGACCTTCTCGTTCAAGGCCTGTCTCGTTGAAATCTCATTTATCTAAACTTATGGAAGGTTTGAGTATCGAGCGCTTTTTTTTTAGATTGTTTAGATTATGAGGACACTCAGTCCTCGTTTATTGTCATTGAGAAATGCAACCAGGCGTGCATTAAGAAATGATACAATGTTCCTTCGGAGCGCTGTCACAAAATAGAAAACGGAGAAACCAAGAGCCACACTGACAAAACCACATCCTTATAGCAGATAGTTACAGCAGTGCAAAGCAATACCGTAATTCGATAAACGCAGACCATGGACGCGGTTAAAATGTCTCAAAGTCCCGATATACTCCACTACTCCAATCATCAGGCAGCAAAAGGGAGAATCCCTCTCTGCCGTAAACCTCCAGGCACTGACAATTAATGACTCGGAAGCACCCGACGACAGCAGACTCTGAGACCGTCCGAAATCTTCGATCCTCTGACCAGCCCCTCCGATACAGCCTCCCGAGAGCAATCCTCTGACGAGCGCCTTCGACCTCGTCCCGGCCGCCGAAACAAGCAAAGCCGAGGTCTCGGAGGCCTTCTCCTCCGGATATTCCGGACCGCACAGTAGCAGCGGCAGCGAAGTGGGAATTTCAGAAGTTTCTCCAGATGTTCCTCCACGCTCTCACGTCTGCCTCCATCAAATCGAGATTGTGCACGGATCCCTACTTAACACGGAACAGATCTCCATTCTCCAAGAGGCCGCGTCGCGCCGCCATCTTCTCCTCCTTGATTTTTATTCGGATAAAATATGTGAGATATCGTTTTATCAGAGCAGGCTTCGGAAAGGTAGCCTGACATTGGATTTAGTTTTAGGTCTGGAAGATGATATTAGGAAAGCACAGTTAAATAAAAATGTTGTAATAGCAGTATCTTTTGATCTTGAAAAAGCATTGATGTTACTGCAAGGAAGGACTTTCGATTGAATTATGAAAATGAGGTTTGGCGGGGGGATTGCATAATTTGTTCAAAGTTTTATATTTGGACGACCTGTGTTGGTGCGGGTGGTTAAGTTAAATACAGATTTCCATGAGACAGACTTTAGGGAACCATAAAGTAGTATTCGTAGCCCTTTTTAATTTAATATTATGATTAATTATATTTTCTCTGAGATAGGCACTGGGACGTATGAATCAATATGTTCAGAAGTTGGAGCTTTGTGGATGAGAGGCAGACATTTCAATTATGCTGTATATTGGATGCAATTATCAAACAATGTTTGAACAGTAGGCACGAATGTGAAGATTTAGTGGCTGCTGCACAAGTTATGTGCGTTACAAAGAGGATTAATAAACCTGCAGATGATTTGAAATTATATGTTCAGACTCATGAAAACGTGCCAGTGGTAGGATTTCCATACACATGAATGTATAATAAACTGACCTGAAAGCACGAAATCAGTAAAATATTGATAAATGTAAAGGAGCATTAAATATTCCCACGTGTCTCTGAGGGTATTCTGGGGTGCTACACCAAAACCTTTGTTGACAATTTTTAGCTTTTGAATTAGATCTGTTCATGATTATAGTTGTGCGACTTATTGATCAGCTACATCTTCAATTTTAAAGAGTTTGGGTGTAATAGAAGCACAGGTTTTGAGACTATTTTGTGGTGCAACAAGGACGTTCGTCGTTACTGGTTGAAGTGTGACAAATGCCATTACAATTGCAGGGAATGCAGTTACTGTAAACATATTGGATTAATATGAGCGGGCAAAGAAATGATGATCCTGTTATGTTCGACACCAAGTGCTTTTATGTTTGGGTGGCAGGGATCTTTTCACGCTGGGAAGACTGGGTTTCTGGATTATGCAATATACCCGACCGTCACAGTCTCTAAGTCCCCATCTTGTTCTGTCTGTCACTGTTTCATTTTAGGTCCCACAGTTTAATAAAGTCTAAGGATTCACTAATGCCTGACAGTCTGTTTTTTCATCAGTATATTAAGGGAAATTATGATATGTCAACAATTAATTCAGACGAATCGTAAAAGACTTTAAATGGAAATGTTGGTGTAGCTGTTTTTTTGCGCCTGAATTACAGATAACGGAAAAAAAAAAACGTTTCAACCATTTATCGGTATATCCAGCAGAATTTGTTCTTATTATTTTAAATGGAATCAGGGCACTATAGTGGCTGACAAGTGAGGTCAGAGCCGAAGTAAAAACAAAAGAGAGGACATGCCTGGCATCGAAATCTGGAATCTTTCTAGTGGAAAGCCAGAGGACTGGGAAACATTTAAAAGCTTGCAGAACAAAAATAATAAGGTCATGAGGAAGGAAAAGATAAATTATGAAAGGACACTGGCGACAAATATCAAAGAAGATGCGAAATGTTTTTTAAGTATATAAAGGGAAATAGAGGGTTCAGGGTAGACAAAGGAACAATAGAAAGTGGCCCTGGAGATATTGTAATGACGGACGCAGAGATGACCGGGGAACTGAATGTATTTTGCATCAGCTTTTACACTGGAAGACATCTGCAGTGTACCAGACATTGAGGAGTTAAGTATGTGCAGTGCGAATTACGACAGAGTAGTTCCGCAGGAAGCTTAATGGTCTGAGGGTGAATAACTCTCCTGGACACGATGGAATCCACCGTTAGGTTCTGAAGGAAGTATCTGGAGGATTGGCGGCGACATCAACAATGGTCTTTCAACAATCGATAGATTCTGGCATTGTACCGGATGACTGGAAAATTGCAAATATTACCCCGCTATTTAAGAAGGGTGGGTGGCAGCAGAAAGGAAACTATAGACCTGTTAACCTGATATCAGTGTTTCAGAAGCTGCTGGAAACGATTGTTAAGGATGAGATTACGGAGTACCTGGAGGCACATGACAAGACAGGCCAAAGCCAACATGT
Source organism: Hypanus sabinus (assembly GCF_030144855.1). NCBI lineage: Eukaryota > Metazoa > Chordata > Chondrichthyes > Myliobatiformes > Dasyatidae > Hypanus > Hypanus sabinus. The sequence goes on from NW_026778996.1 coordinate 91,480, forward strand.
TTTCCTGAAAGGAAAATCCTGCCTGACTAACCTACTGCAAATGTTTGAGAAAATTACAATCAGGGTGGACAAAGGAGATGAAATGGGTGAGGTGTACCTGGATCTTCAGAAGGCCTTTGACAACTGCCGCACATAAAGCTGCTCAGCTGGTTAATAGACCATGGAAGTATAGGGGAGGTACTAACATGGGTGGAGCATTGGCTGATCGGCTGAGAAGAGAATGGTAATAACGGGGTACTATTATGACTATTATGCCGGTTAGCAGTGGAGACCGCTGCTTTTTACAATGAATGTCAATGATTTGGATTATGGTTTTAATGGATTTGTGGCTAAATATGTCGAAGATACAAAGATAGGTGGAGGAGCGTGTAGTATTGAGGAAAGAGACAGCTTGCAGAGAGACTTAGATAGTTTAGGGGAATGGCAAAACAGTGACAAATGAAATCCGATGTTGAAAATGCATGGCCACGCACATTGTTGGAAGAAACAAACGGGCAAGCTATTATTTAGATGGGGAGGAAATTTAACATGCAGATGCAAAGGGATTTGAGTGCGCTTGTCCAGGATGTTGAAAAGCTCATCCTTCAGGTTTAGTTGGCGGTGAAGAAGGCGTATGCATGTTGGAATTCATTTCTAGAAGTATAAAATATAAGAGCAGGAATGAACGTTGAAGCTCTATAAGGCACTTGTGAGACCACGCTGGAGTACTGTGTACAGTATGGTCTCCGTATTTGAGAAACTATATAATGATATTGGAGGAGGTTCACAGAAGATTCAGGAAAATTATTCCAGGAATGAAAGGGTTACCGTAAGAGGAACGACTGGCTCCTCTTGGGCTGTATTCCCTAGAGGTCAGGAGAATGGCGGGAGGGGCGGAGGTGGTGGAGGAAATTCTCATAGAAATATTCTGAATGCTAAAAGTCCTGAACAGATTAGATATGGCAAGGTTATTTCCCACGGTGGGGGAGTCCAGGACAAGATGGCACGACTTCAAGATTGAAGGACGTCCATTTAGAACAGCGACGCGGAGAAATTACTTCAGTCAGAGGGTGGTACACCTGTGGAATTTCTTTCCATGAGCGGCTGTGGAGGCTATGTCATTCAGTGCATTTAAGGCAGAGATAGATAGGTTCTTGGTTATCAAAGCAGGGCATCAAAGCGTTTGGGGAGCTGGCCAGGTGGTTGGAATGACGAGAACAATTGGATCATCCCATGATTGAATGGAGCAGCAGACTCAAGGGGTCAAATGGGTACTTCTGCTCCAATACCTTCTGGTCTTATGGGATTCTAGTTATTGAAGTTGATTGTTAAGCTACGGGGAAGCACATGATAACATAAGCCGTAGTCAGCAGAGTTTCTTTGAGGGAAAATCTTGCCTGACATCTTTTGGAATTCTTTGAAGCAATAACAAGCAGGATAGCTGAGAATTCTGCATTATCAGATATTCCTCTGTTATCAGAGATATAACAGAGAATTAGATGCTGTCGTGTACTTGGATTCTTAGAAGGCCTTTGTGTGTGTGCACACTGATAATCAGATATGTGCAGAGCTGAGCGTGTTGGCTGATTTAGGGGTGAACACTGCCTTGGATTAACAGCTGTGACGAGTGTCAAGCTTCTTACGTTTATACAGACTTTAATAATAAATGCAATTTGAAGTTTGAATCCTGTCTTTGTTTTTAAATGACAGCCAGTTTATGAACAGTTTAAAATGATTGCTGCTCTGCGATAATCCAATGTGTTTGAGTGTTGTGTTCACAAGTGCGGAGGTATTTGGGATTGCAGACCGATTTGACAATATGCACTAATTTTCTGCTGTTTTGCAGAATATGGGGATGCACAGGGATTTGGGGATGTGCACAGAAATGGGTGTCTGTCAGGGAATATTCGGGTGGTCGGGGTTTGGGGGTGTCGGAGGATGTGAAGGCACTCTAACTTGGGATTTAGGATTTCGGGGGTACACATGTATTTGTCTGCGCGTTGGGATCTGGGATGTGTATAGAGTTCCGGAGTGTCGGCGGATTCGAGGATTTCGGATTTTGGGGAATTTGTATTTGTGGAGCATGCTCATGGATTTGGGGGTGCGTTTGTATTTCAGGGTTCACAGGATCTGGAGATGTGACGACTCTCCAAGTTGTTTTATGAAGAAATACTTTGATAATAAATGAAGTATGGACATTGAACTTTGTTCTAGTCATTTTCTCAGGTGAAATCAGCCTTTTTCTGAAATTATTGAAATGATTCGTGCGTGGAATGGAGACGATAGGGTCATTTAAGAGACTCCTGAATAGGTATATGGAACTCCGAAAACTAGAGGGCTTTGGGTAACCCAAGGTAATTTCTCAGGTACTGAGATGTTCGGCACAGCTTTGTGGGCTGCAGGGATTGCATTGTGTTATAGGTTTTCTATGTTTCGTTGAGTCTTGCTCTTGGGGTTATCCAATGTGCATGTGGGGGTGTCTATTGATTTGGAGCTGTGACGACTCTAAAGGTTGTTTCATTTCCACATACATTAATATTAAATAGAATTTTAATTTTGAACTCTGTTCTTGATTTTATGGTTCACGCAGCCATTTCGTGAAGTGTTTGAACTGAGTGATTGAAAGTACGAGCAATTTGCGGAGACAGATAAGAGGGGACTGAAACAATGAGTTAAACTGAATTCGACGGATGCGTACACGTGTCTGGGCAGGCTGGGTCAGGCGGAGAAAATGGATCTGTCCACACACAGACACCGAAACACACTGACACACACTAAGTCACAGAGACAGACAGATACACACACACACACACACACACACTCATAACTATACTTCCTTATTCGTCTCCACAACGCTCAGTCGTGTTCCTTGAAACATATGGTGTGATACGATTAAAACTACTCAACCACACCTCCCGCCCCAAGAAACAGTTGAGTTTGATGGACATATGTTAGAGTATGGCTGAGTCCTGCACCTGGCCACAAATGTTCTGATCGTGACTGTCGGTAGAGTTCCATAAAAACTAATTCAAGAACTGATACTCTTGAGGAGAGTGGAAACAACAAGCGATTAAATATAATTTCACAAGCTATTCAATATTCAATACTTCAATATTTTGTGCTTGACAAATAGTTCCTGCGATGCACGTATTTACATTGGAATCACATTTAATTGATAAGGCAACTCCGAATGTTCAGTCACATTCTTTGGGACAAACTAACTAACACAAATGTTCCAAATAGTAAATAATTGATTTAATTACAATGTGTCACCCTGGAAATTCACCTGTCTGACGTAATCGGGTTGTAAATGATTTAAACATCTTTATGTTTGAATCTATTGAAATCTGTCCCTGTGGAGCTGATAAATGATATTAAATGCCTTAGGCATGTGCTGCCTCAACGATTCATTCCGATAGGTTGGACAGTGACCACAGTCCGGAAATAATATTACACAGTTCATTGCCGTTATTGGAGTTCCTGGTGAGTGACCCGAGCAATCCATGGTTATTACTTCTGTGTGTTAACCGGTGTGAAACTGTTTATGACCATTTTACAAGTTTTCAACTTGATGGTACCGTAAAAAGTCTGCCAACGATATCAATCCCTCAGATATTTCATAATTAATAACAAGCGGATATATATCTCTTTCTTCTAATTTCTCCCACCCCTCTCTCTCTCTCTCTCTCTCTCTCTCTCTCTCTCTCTCTCTCTCTCTCTCTCCTCTCTCTCTCTCTCTCTCTCTCTCTCTCTCTCTCTCTCTCTCTCCTCTCTCTCTCTCTCTCTCTCTCTCTCTCTCTCTCTCTCTCTCTCTCTCTCTCTCTCTCTCTCTCTCTCTCTCTCTCTCTCTCTCTCTCTCTCTCTCTCTCTCTCTCTCTCTCTCTCTCTCTCTCTCTCTCTCTCTCTCTCTCTCTCTCTCTCTCTCTCTCTCTCTCTCTCTCTCTCCTCTCTCTCTCTCTCTCTCTCTCTCTCTCTCTCTCTCTCTCTCTCTCTCTCTCTCTCTCTCTCTCGTGAATTTAGTGGCTATTGTGATCATTTTCGGGGGAAATTGCGGACTCTCCACCTCCACCGCTCCCTACCTGGTGGCCATGGCAGCAGTGGATGTACTGACCATTGTAACCCCGGTCTTTTTTGTTTCGAATCAATGTGGGTTACTTCCCAAGGAATTCTCTGGACATCAGTCTTGTGTGCAGTGTTACCAACGTACTGAAGTTTACAGCCAGAGACTGCTCTGTCTGGTTCACCTTCACTTTCACCTTTGACCGGTTTGTCGCCATTTGCTGCCAGAAACTGAAAACAAAATATTGCTCCGGGAAAACTGCGGCTGTGGTCTGACAACAACTGGCGTACTGTCCTGTCTGAGAAACGTTCCCCGCTGCTTCACAACGGACCTTGGGTAATAATGGACAAGGTACCGCTGCTCTGTAAGCTCATGGACAATGTCTTTACTGAGCCCTGTTAGGTGGAATATGAAGGGCTCGATACGGGTTTAACCCCGTTCCTCCTTTTCGCTGCGATCCTGCTACTCAACGCTCTGACAGTCAGGCACATTTTAGTGGCCAGTCGGGTCCGTAAGGGGCTGAAAGGTCAGAGCAAGATGAAGAACCGCAGTGACCCGGAGATGGAGGCAGGAGGGGGTCTGTGGTTCTAATTACTTCCCCTCTCCCACGGAAGGGGGAAAGGCTCGGAGCTGGCATCAGCCAGTAACTCATTGGTGAATAGCGCGGCGGGTCCTGGGCAGAAGTTAAGGATTCTCTCTTGGGTCGCTCCCACCCCGAAGGGGAGGATGATTCTGAGACCATGTCTCCGGGCTGCTGGGTGAGCGGCAGTGTTCTGAGGAAGAGAAACGGCAGAGGCTGGTTGACAGTTTGAGAGGAGTGGACACTGAGGTAGTGAAGCTGGCAAACCCTTGGCTTCCGGGAGGGGATATCCAGAAACATTGGATGCTTTTGGTCTGACGGGGGGCATGGTGGAGCTTTTAATGGGGGCTCCGGAGCCTGCGTCAGGAGAAAGGGAACAAGCTCTCTGAGTATCCTTTCCGGGTAGAGCGAAGGCTGAACTGTTTGAGGCGAAGGGTCATTTCGGAGACGGAGGTGAACCAGATCAGGATAGGTCAGGATGCCCGGGGCGTCCGGAGGCATGATGTGATTGCTACGAGTCTCCGGCAGTCCTGTCGATCGCGGCCAGCCTCCACAGTTGCTCAGTGAGCTGAGGGAGGAGGAGGACGCATTGGAGTCGGAAGAGGGTTCGGTCAATACGATGCAGTCCTCCGTGGTAGCCCCTTGTAGTGAAGTGACTGGGGCCAGCTCCAATCGGGAGATAGTGAGGGGGGTCGCGGCAGCTGGAGTCTCTAGTGAGGGGACTGGCAGAGAGGGCCTCTCTCTGAAGGGACCGACTGCACAGAGGCCCGCGGGAGGCCGAGGTCCCGCGAGACGAGGTGTGTTATAACTGTGGGGAGGAGGGGCACTTCAGGCGGGGGTGTGACAGGTCGGAAGCCACTCAGAGGAGACTACACGGGAGTCTCAGCAGGAAGAGGGGTTCGGTAAATTAGAGGAGACCCAGTGAGGGAACGGCCTGGAGTCTCTGGGAAAACACGCTCCCCGCAATCTGCCAGGGATCCCCGAGAGGAGAGGATCCTATCCCCGAAATATTGGTGGGACGCCGATCCAGTGTCTCGATCCGGATAGAGGGAATACATGTAAAAGCCAGAATCGACGCTGGGTCGCAGGTCACGCTATTGTACCGGTCGTTCCACGAACAGTATTTGTCGCATCTACCCTTGAAGTCCTTCAATGACCTGGAAATTTGGGGTATCACTGCTGGTGATTACCCATACGACGGTTATTTGTCCGTGAGGCTGGAGTTCCTCGAGGCCGAGGTGGGAGTGTCTGAGATTCATGAGGCCTTGGTGCCGGTTTGCCTGGACCCAGTTGCGACTGGAGGTGTGTCAGTTCTGATAGGGACCAACACCCCTATTGTGCGGAGACTCCTGGGGCCCTGCAAGGAGAAGGCGGGTGAGGACTTATTGGGGACCCTGTCGGTGCACCCAGTGTTTCAAGCTGCCTGTAAGGATGTCTGTGGTCACACCGGGCGGGACAGGGAATTGGAAAGAGGAACTGTGTGGTGTGCCCAGTCGAAGACCAGGATGGTACAAACCGGTGAAGTGGCGAGTGTTTTGGGGATCCCCAGATACTGCGGAGTGCCTGAGGGTGAAGCCTTTTTAGTGGACAACCCGGAGTATCTCGAGGGGGATTCGAGATTCCCGGCTGGGGTGGTGGTGAGACCTGATCTGCAGAAGCTCTCGGTGGTAGGGACACGCCGGGTGGTTGTGAGACCTGAGCTGCAGAAGCTCTCGGTGGTAGGGACACGCCGGGTGGTGGTGAGACCTGAGCTGCAGAAGCTCTCGGTGGTAGGGACACGCAGGGTGGTGTTGAGACCTGAGCTCCAGAAGCTCTCGGTGGTAGGGACACGCCGGGTGGTGTTGAGACCTGAGCTGCAGAAGCTCTCGGTGGTAGGGACACGCCGGGTGCTGGTGAGACCTGAGCTGCAGAAGCTCTCGGTGGTAGGGACACGCCGGGTGGTGGTGAGACCTGAGCTGCAGAAGCTCTCGGTGGTAGGGACACGCCGGGTGCTGGTGAGACCTGAGCTGCAGAAGCTCTCGGTGGTAGGGACACGCCGGGTGCTGGTGAGACCTGAGCTGCAGAAGCTCTCGGTGGTAGGGACACGCCGGGTGGTGGTGAGACCTGATCTGCAGAAGCTCTCGGTGGTAGGGACACGCCGGGTGCTGGTGAGACCTCAGCTGCAGAAGCTCTCGGTGGTAGGGACTCGCCGGGTGGTGATGAGACCTGATCTGCAGAAGCTCTCGGTGGTAGGGACACGCCGGGGGCTGGTGAGACCTGAGCTGCAGAAGCTCTCGGTGGTAGGGACACGCCGGGTGCTGGAGAGACCTGATCTGCAGAAGCTCTCGGTGGTAGGGACACGCCGGGTGCTGGTGAGACCTGAGCTGCAGAAGCTCTCGGTGGTAGGGACACGCCGGGTGCTGGTGAGACCTGAGCTGCAGAAGCTCTGGGTGGTAGGGACACGCCGGGTGGTGGTGAGACCTGTGCTGCAGAAGCTCTCGGTGGTAGGGACACGCCGGGTGGTGGTGAGACCTGAGCTGCAGAAGCTCTCGGTGGTAGGGACACGCCGGGTGGTGGTGAGACCTGAGCTGCAGAAGCTCTCGGTGGTAGGGACACGCCGGGTGCTGGTGAGACCTGATCTGCAGAAGCTCTCGGTGGTAGGGACACGCCGGGTGCTGGTGAGACCTGAGCTGCAGAAGCTCTCGGTGGTAGGGACACGCCGGGTGGTGGTGAGACCTGATCTGCAGAAGCTCTCGGTGGTAGGGACACGCCGGGTGGTGGTGAGACCTGAGCTGCAGAAGCTCTCGGTGGTAGGGACACGCCGGGTGGCGGTGAGACCTGATCTTCAGAAGCTCTCGGTGGTAGGGACACGCCGGGTGGTGGTGAGACCTGAGCTGCAGAAGCTCTCGGTGGTAGTGACACGCCGGGTGGTGGTGAGACCTGAGCTGCAGAATCTCTCGGTGGTAGGGACACGCCGGGTGGTGGTGAGACCTGAGCTGCAGAAGCTCTCGGTGTAGGGACACGCCGGGTGCTGGTGAGACCTGAGCTGCAAAAGCTCTCGGTGGTAGGGACACGCCGGGTGGTGGTGAGACCTGAGCTGCAGAAGCTCTCGGTGGTAGGGACACGCCGGGTGGTGGTGAGACCTGAGCTGCAGAATCTCTCGGTGGTAGGGACACGCCGGTTGGTGGTGAGACCTGAGCTGCAGAAGCTCTCGGTGTTAGGGACACGCCGGGTGCTAGTGAGACCTGAGCTGCAGAAGCTCTCGGTGTTAGGGACACGCCGGGTGCTGGTGAGACCTGAGCTGCAGAAGCTCTCGGTGTTAGGGACACGCCGGGTGCTGGTGAGACCTGAGCTGCAGAATCTCTCGGTGGTAGGGACACGCCGGGTGCTGGTGAGACCTGAGCTGCAGAAGCTCTCGGTGGGAGGGACACGCCGGGTGGTGGTGAGACCTGATCTGCAGAAGCTCTCGGTGGTAGGGACACACCGGGTGGTGGTGAGACCTGAGCTGCAGAAGCTCTCGGTGGTAGGGACACGCCGGGTGCTGGTGAGACCTGAGCTGCAGAATCTCTCGGTGGTAGGGACACGCCGGGTGCTGGTGAGACCTGAGCTGCAGAATCTCTCGGTGGTAGGGACACGCCGGGTGGTGGTGAGACCTGATCTCCAGAAGCTCTCGGTGATAGGGACACGCCGGGTGCTGGTGAGACCTGATCTGCAGAAGCACTCGGTGATAGGGACACGCCGGGTGCTGGTGAGTCCTGAGCTGCAGAATCTCTCGGTGGTAGAGACACGCCGGGTGGTGATGAGACCTGATCTGCAGAAGCTCTCGGTGGTAGGGACACGCCGGGTGCTGGTGAGACCTGAGCTGCAGAAGCTCTCGGTGGTAGGGACACGCCGGGTGCTGGTGAGACCTGAGCTGCAGAAGCTCTGGGTGGTAGGGACACGCCGGGTGGTGGTGAGACCTGTGCTGCAGAAGCTCTCGGTGGTAGGGACACGCCGGGTGGTGGTGAGACCTGAGCTGCAGAAGCTCTCGGTGGTAGGGACACGCCGGGTGGTGGTGAGACCTGAGCTGCAGAAGCTCTCGGTGGTAGGGACACGCCGGGTGCTGGTGGGACCTGATCTGCAGAAGCTCTCGGTGGTAGGGACACGCCGGGTGCTGGTGAGACCTGAGCTGCAGAAGCTCTCGGTGGTAGGGACACGCCGGGTGGTGGTGAGACCTGATCTGCAGAAGCTCTCGGTGGTAGGGACACGCCGGGTGGTGGTGAGACCTGAGCTGCAGAAGCTCTCGGTGGTAGGGACACGCCGGGTGGCGGTGAGACCTGATCTTCAGAAGCTCTCGGTGGTAGGGACACGCCGGGTGGTGGTGAGACCTGAGCTGCAGAAGCTCTCGGTGGTAGTGACACGCCGGGTGGTGGTGAGACCTGAGCTGCAGAATCTCTCGGTGGTAGGGACACGCCGGGTGGTGGTGAGACCTGAGCTGCAGAAGCTCTCGGTGTAGGGACACGCCGGGTGCTGGTGAGACCTGAGCTGCAAAAGCTCTCGGTGGTAGGGACACGCCGGGTGGTGGTGATACCTGAGCTGCAGAAGCTCTCGGTGGTAGGGACACGCCGGGTGGTGGTGAGACCTGAGCTGCAGAATCTCTCGGTGGTAGGGACACGCCGGGTGGTTGTGAGACCTGAGCTGCAGAAGCTCTCGGTGTTAGGGACACGCCGGGTGCTAGTGAGACCTGAGCTGCAGAAGCTCTCGGTGTTAGGGACACGCCGGGTGCTGGTGAGACCTGAGCTGCAGAATCTCTCGGTGTTAGGGACACGCCGGGTGCTGGTGAGACCTGAGCTGCAGAATCTCTCGGTGGTAGGGACACGCCGGGTGCTGGTGAGACCTGAGCTGCAGAAGCTCTCGGTGGGAGGGACACGCCGGGTGGTGGTGAGACCTGATCTGCAGAAGCTCTCGGTGGTAGGGACACACCGGGTGGTGGTGAGACCTGAGCTGCAGAAGCTCTCGGTGGTAGGGACACGCCGGGTGCTGGTGAGACCTGAGCTGCAGAATCTCTCGGTGGTAGGGACACGCCGGGTGCTGGTGAGACCTGAGCTGCAGAATCTCTCGGTGGTAGGGACACGCCGGGTGGTGGTGAGACCTGATCTCCAGAAGCTCTCGGTGATAGGGACACGCCGGGTGGTGAGACCTGATCTGCAGAAGCACTCGGTGATAGGGACACGCCGGGTGCTGGTGAGTCCTGAGCTGCAGAATCTCTCGGTGGTAGAGACACGCCGGGTGGTGGTGAGTCCTGAGCTGCAGAATCTCTCGGTGGTAGAGACACGCCGGGTGGTGGTGAGACATGAGCTGCAGAATCTCTCGGTGGTAGGGACACGCCGGGTGGTGGTGAGACCTGAGCTGCAGAATCTCTCGGTGGTATGGACACGCCGGGTGCTGGTGAGACCTGAGCTGCAGAATCTCTCGGTGGTAGTGACACGCCGGGTGGTGGTGAGACCTGATCTCCAGAAGCTCTCGGTGATAGGGACACGCCGGGTGCTGGTGAGACCTGATCTGCAGAAGCACTCGGTGATAGGGACACGCCGGGTGCTGGTGAGTCCTGAGCTGCAGAATCTCTCGGTGGTAGAGACACTCCGGGTGGTGGTGAGTCCTGAGCTGCAGAATCTCTCGGTGGTAGAGACACGCCGGGTGGTGGTGAGACCTGAGCTGCAGAATCTCTCGGTGGTAGGGACACTCCGGGTGGTGGTGAGTCCTGAGCTGCAGAATCTCTCGGTGGTAGAGACACGCCGGGTGGTGGTGAGACCTGAGCTGCAGAAGCTCTCGGTGGTAGTGACACGCCGGGTGGTGGTGAGACCTGAGCTGCAGAATCTCTCGGTGGTAGGGACACGCCGGGTGGTGGTGAGACCTGAGCTGCAGAAGCTCTCGGTGTAGGGACACGCCGGGTGCTGGTGAGACCTGAGCTGCAAAAGCTCTCGGTGGTAGGGACACGCCGGGTGGTGGTGATACCTGAGCTGCAGAAGCTCTCGGTGGTAGGGACACGCCGGGTGGTGGTGAGACCTGAGCTGCAGAATCTCTCGGTGGTAGGGACACGCCGGGTGGTTGTGAGACCTGAGCTGCAGAAGCTCTCGGTGTTAGGGACACGCCGGGTGCTAGTGAGACCTGAGCTGCAGAAGCTCTCGGTGTTAGGGACACGCCGGGTGCTGGTGAGACCTGAGCTGCAGAATCTCTCGGTGTTAGGGACACGCCGGGTGCTGGTGAGACCTGAGCTGCAGAATCTCTCGGTGGTAGGGACACGCCGGGTGCTGGTGAGACCTGAGCTGCAGAAGCTCTCGGTGGGAGGGACACGCCGGGTGGTGGTGAGACCTGATCTGCAGAAGCTCTCGGTGGTAGGGACACACCGGGTGGTGGTGAGACCTGAGCTGCAGAAGCTCTCGGTGGTAGGGACACGCCGGGTGCTGGTGAGACCTGAGCTGCAGAATCTCTCGGTGGTAGGGACACGCCGGGTGCTGGTGAGACCTGAGCTGCAGAATCTCTCGGTGGTAGGGACACGCCGGGTGGTGGTGAGACCTGATCTCCAGAAGCTCTCGGTGATAGGGACACGCCGGGTGGTGAGACCTGATCTGCAGAAGCACTCGGTGATAGGGACACGCCGGGTGCTGGTGAGTCCTGAGCTGCAGAATCTCTCGGTGGTAGAGACACGCCGGGTGGTGGTGAGTCCTGAGCTGCAGAATCTCTCGGTGGTAGAGACACGCCGGGTGGTGGTGAGACATGAGCTGCAGAATCTCTCGGTGGTAGAGACACGCCGGGTGGTGGTGAGACCTGAGCTGCAGAATCTCTCGGTGGTATGGACACGCCGGGTGCTGGTGAGACCTGAGCTGCAGAATCTCTCGGTGGTAGTGACACGCCGGGTGGTGGTGAGACCTGATCTCCAGAAGCTCTCGGTGATAGGGACACGCCGGGTGCTGGTGAGACCTGATCTGCAGAAGCACTCGGTGATAGGGACACGCCGGGTGCTGGTGAGTCCTGAGCTGCAGAATCTCTCGGTGGTAGAGACACTCCGGGTGGTGGTGAGTCCTGAGCTGCAGAATCTCTCGGTGGTAGAGACACGCCGGGTGGTGGTGAGACCTGAGCTGCAGAATCTCTCGGTGGTAGGGACACGCCGGGTGCTGGTGAGACCTGAGCTGCAGAAGCTCTCGGTGGTAGGGACACGCCGGGTGCTGGTGAGACCTGAGCTGCAGAAGCTCTCGGTGGTAGGGACACGCCGGGTGCTGGTGAGACCTGAGCTGCAGAAGCTCTCGGTGGTAGGGACACGCCGGGTGGTGTTGAGACCTGAGCTGCAGAATCTCTCGGTGGTAGGGACACGCCGGGTACTGGTGAGACCTGAGCTGCAGAAGCTCTCGGTGGTAGGGACATGCCGGGTGCTGGTGAGACCTGAGCTGCAGAAGCTCTCGGTGGTAGGGACACGCCGGGTGGTGTTGAGACCTGAGCTGCAGAAGCTCTCGGTGGTAGGGACACGCCGGGTGCTGGTGAGACCTGATCTGCAGAATCTCTCGGTGGTAGGGACACGCCGGGTGGTGGTGAGACCTGAGCTGCAGAAGCTCTCGGTCGTAGGGACTCGCCGGGTGGTGATGAGACCTGATCTGCAGAATCTCTCGGTGGTAGGGACACGCCGGGTGCTGGTGAGCCCTGAGTTGCGCAAGCTCTCGGTGGTAGGGACACGCCGGGTGGTGGTGAGACCTGAGCTGCAGAAGCTCTCGGTGGTTGGGACACGCCGTGTGCTGGTGAGACCTGAGCTGCAGAAGCTCTCGGTGGTAGGGACACGCCGGGTGCTGGTGAGACCTGAGCTGCAGAAGCTCTCGGTGGTAGGGACACGCCGGGTGCTGGTGAGACCTGATCTGCAGAAGCTCTCGGTGGTAGGGACACGCCGGGTGCTGGTGAGACCTGAGCTGCAGAAGCTCTCGGTGGTAGGGACACGCCGGGTGCTGGTGAGACCTGAGCTGCAGAAGCTCTCGGTGGTAGGGACACGCCGGGCGGTGGTGAGACCTGATCTGCAGAATCTCTCGGTGGTAGAGACACGCCGGGTGTTGGTGTGACCTGAGCTGCAGAAGCTCTCGGTGGTAGGGACACGCCGGGTGGTGAGACCTGAGCTGCAGAAGCTCTCGGTGGCAGGGACACGCCGGGTGGTGGTGAGACCTGAGCTGCAGAAGCTCTCGGTGGTAGGGACACGCCGGGTGCTGGTGAGACCTGAGTTGCAGAAGCTCTCGGTGGTAGGGACACGCCGGGTGGTGGTGAGACCTGAGCTGCAGAAGCTCTCGGTGATTGGGACACGCCGGGTGGTGGTGAGACCTGAGCTGCAGAAGCTCTCGGTGGTAGGGACACGCCGGGTGCTGGTGAGACCTGATCTGCAGAAGCTCTCGGTGGTAGGGACACGCCGGTTGCTGGTGAGACCTGAGCTGCAGAAGCTCTCGGTGGTAGGGACACGCCGGGTGTTGGTGAGACCTGAGCTGCAGAAGCTCTCGGTGGTAGGGACACGCCGGGTGGTGATGAGACCTGAGCTGCAGAAGCTCTCGGTGGTAGTGACACGCCGGGTGGTGGTGAGACCTGATCTGCAGAAGCTCTCGGTGGTAGGGACACGCCGGGTGGTGGTGAGACCTGAGCTGCAGAAGCTCTCGGTCGTAGGGACACGCCGGTTGGTGGTGAGACCTGAGCTGCAGAAGCTCTCGCTGGTAGGGTCACGCCGGGTGGTGGTGAGACCTGAGCTGCAGAAGCTCTCGGTCGTAGGGACACGCCGGTTGGTGGTGAGACCTGAGCTGCAGAAGCTCTCGGTGGTAGGGACACGCCGGGTGGTGGTGAGACCTGAGCTGCAGAAGCTCTCGGAGGTAGGAACACGCCGGGTGGTGGTGAGACCTGAGCTGCAGAAGCTCTCGCTGGTAGGGTCACGCCGGGTGGTGGTGAGACCTGAGCTGCAGAAGCTCTCGGTGGTAGGGACACGCCGGGTGGTGGTGAGACCTGAGCTGCAGAAGCTCTCGGTGGTAGGGACACGCCGGGTGGTGGTGAGACCTGATCTGCAGAAGCTCTCGGAGGTAGGAACACGCCGGGTGGTGGTGAGACCTGAGCTGCAGAAGCTCTCGGTGGTAGGTACACGCCGGGTGGTGGTGAGACCTGAGCTGCAGAAGCTCTCGGAGGTAGGAACACGCCGGGTGGTGGTGAGACCTGAGCTGCAGAAGCTCTCGGTGGTAGGTACACGCCGGGTGGTGGTGAGACCTGAGCTGCAGAAGCTCTCGGAGGTAGGAACACGCCGGGTGGTGGTGAGACCTGAGCTGCAGAAGCTCTGGCTGGTAGGGTCACGCCGGGTGGTGGTGAGACCTGATCTGCAGAAGCTCTCGCTGGTAGGGTCACGCCGGGTGGTGGTGAGACCTGAGCTGCGGAAGCTCTCCCTGGTAGGGTCACGCCGGGTGGTGGTGAGACCTGAGCTGCAGAAGCTCTCGGTGGTAGGGACACGCCGGGTGGTGGTGAGACCTGATCTGCAGAAGTTCTCGGTGTTAGGGACACGCCGGGTGGTGGTGAGACCTGAGCTGCAGAAGCTCTCGGTGGTAGGGACACACCGGGTGGTGGTGAGACCTGAGCTGCAGAAGCTCTCGGTGGTAGGGACACGCCGGGTGGTGGTGAGACCTGAGCTGCAGAAGCTCTCGGTGGTAGGGACACGCCGGGTGCTGGTGAGACCTGATCTGCAGAAGCTCTCGGTGGTAGGGACACGCCGGGCGGTGGTGAGACCTGATCTGCAGAATCTCTCGGTGGTAGGGACACGCCGGGTGGTGGTGAGACCTGAGCTGCAGAAGCTCTCGGTGGTAGGGACACGCCGGGTGGTGGTGAGACCTGAGCTGCAGAAGCTCTCGGTGGTAGGGACACGCCGGGTGCTGGTGAGACCTGAGCTGCAGAAGCTCTCGGTGGTAGGGACACGCCGGGTGCTGGTGAGACCTGAGCTGCAGAAGCTCTCGGTGTAGGGACACGCCGGGTGGTGGTGAGACCTGAGCTGCAGAAGCTCTCGGTGGTAGGGACACGCCGGGTGCTGGTGAGACCTGAGCTGCAGAAGCTCTCGGTGGTAGAGACACGCCTGGTGGTGGTGAACACCAGCAACACCACGCAACGGGAGGTCACTTTTAAACGAGGGATGCCCCGGCGCATTTTTTCCTGATGACATAGTGCCCCCGTGAGGCTCGCTGAGGGAGGGCAGTTGGAAAATAGGGATAAGTTGACTGCTGGGGCGTTTAACTCTGGGGCATCGCCTGTGCCTGCGGTTTGGAAGCGGAGGATGGTGGAGAAGATGTTGATGCTGAAAGATATTTTTCCCCTAAACGAGTGTAATGTGGACTGTTCCAGCAGCACTCGTCACACGATCCGGATGACTGAAGACACCCCGTTTCGAGAAAGGTAGCGGCAAATGGCCCCTGAAAAAATGGAGAATGTGCGGCAGCATTTGTGCAAGGTGAAGGAAGCTGGGATCATTACGGAATGCCGCAGCCCTTATCGTCCCCGATAGTCGAGGCCAGGCAGTAAAATAGGAAGATCCGTATGTGTGGTCTACAGGACCCTGAGCAGGCGCACCATCCCTGATCAGTGTACGGTCCGCAGGGTCGAAGACGCGCCGGCCTGTCTGAGTGGAGCGAAGTGGTTCGGCGGGTTGGATTTGAGGAGTGGATAGTACCAGATCCCGATGAGCGAGGCGGATAAGGAGTCGACGGCCTTTATATGCCCTCTGGAGGATTTTACCAGTTCTAAAAGTTGCCCCAGGGCATATGGGGTCCCCTGCCACCTTCCAGAGGGTCATGGAGAAGACCGTGGGGGATATGAACCTGCTAGAAGTGCTGGTATATTTGGACGACCTGATAGTATTTGGATCCAACTTGGAAGAACACGAAGCGAGACTAATGAAGGCGCTCAACCAGCTGAAGGATGAAGGGTTAAAACTTCCCCTGGACAAGTGCGAGTTTTGCCAGATGTCTGTTAGCTATGCTGGATATATAGCTACAGACCCGGCTAAAATCGAAGCGGAGACCACCTGGCTGAGGCCCCGGACTGTGAGCGCTCTGCGCTCGTTCTCAGGGTTCTGTGGATACGACCGGAGATTCGTGAAGGGCTACGCCAAGGTGAGCAATCCCTTGAACCAGCTTCTGCGTGGCGACCCTCCTCTGGGACAGAAAGGGAAAAGGAGAAGTGGAAGGGAGGCTGGAGAATATTTGGACCGGGCAGAGCCCTTCGGACAGAGATGGGATGGCCAACGTGAAGCGGCTTTTCAGTCCCTGAAGGAGATGCTGACTTGGGCACCGTTTCTGGCTTCTGCGGACCCCCGATTGTCCTATGTGGTACTCATCGATGCCAGTCAGTGGGGTTAGGGGCCGTCTTGTATCAGGATCAGGGCGCCGGACTGAGGTTCGGTAGGGTTTGCCAGCCGGAGTTTGTCACCCTTCCGAGGGGAACTATCCCACCCACATTTTGGAGTTTCTGGCGTTGAAATGGGTGGTTGTGGACAAGCTGAGTGACAATCTCTACGGGGCCAAGCATGAGGTGCGGACGGACATCAACCCGCTTACCTAAATCCTAATCTCGGCGAAACTGCACGCCACCGGTCATCGGTGGTTGGCCGCACTGTCTGCATATGATTTTAGCCTGAAGTGCCGGCCGGGGAGACGGAATGACGACAAGACACTTTGTCTCCACGGAGGCATGAGAACCTGGAGAGGGACGAGGAGTGGGAGAGCGTTCCTGCATCCGGGGTGAAGGGCATGTATCAGTTTTCTATCACCGCGCAGGCCGAGGGAAAGGAGAGGCCAGACCGTGCAGTGAACCCATCTGGGTTGCCTCCAACCTGACGTCATGCTTTAATTCAGAATATTAGTAGAGGTTATACATTCGATTCAACGCTTCTCTGCAGTTCGCGTTTTAATGACGGGGAAAAGTAACACAAAAAGGAAGTCTACAGCTGCATTTCTGATACAAACCCCTCTCAGTAGTCTTTGACAACATTACCGGCGAAGAGTTGGGAAGAATTGTTTTGCACGCCACAGCTGCCTCTCTGATACCATCCCCTCTCAGTCTGAGGGGATGCTACACATCTCCATTGATGGGACAGACTGGGGCGTCGTGTTGTTTTAACTTCCCATTTAGGAAGGGACCGCCTGCTTTTTGAATGAAAAGGCAATAGTCACATATTTTACACTGTTACAATGTAAGTTGTAGGTAACCGAGCTCACTTTATCGGACACCAGTTTTCCAGGTTCTAGGAATATTTCTTCAGATGTCACACAAATCCCTGGACTGATCTATAGAATAGAATTCTACCAGTGTAAGGGAAATCGTTGGCCCATGTTCTGGCATTGATGCAAATTTTTGAATACAATTTCTGTCGGTGTAGCGATCACATCTCTGAATTTTGGTGTTTCTTACACCCCACAATTGAATTATTTTTTCTGACTTCAATGAACGCCGCAAACACTAACATTCGCTCACCTGGCTACAGGAAATGTTACCAGACATATAAATGACGTGGAATTGCTTCTGAACTTCCTTCAAAGCTTACAACTCGATTTCTTTTCATCCACAGAGCCGAACACATACCGCAATCAGATGTTTGACTCCACCTTTCAGCTCCTCCCTGAATCTCCTCTGTGCCAGAGTGTAGATACACGTGTTGGTGCAGATGGAGAGAAACTGCAACATGAACCCAAACTGCTGCAGGATATAGGTCGGGGTGTTCAAATATCTGTCAGTGTAAGAGTAATTCTGAACTTGCCAGTTCATTGTATATACAATGTGGGGGATCCACAACAATATGAAATTGGCTGACAGAGCGAACAACAAAATTATTGACTTTCTCCGATTCTCCACCTCTGGATCATTCTTTTTCTCTCTGCTGTTCCTGAGCCCCCGGCGAACTCTGTTTGCTGCGATAATATGACTCACTGTTAAAGCATTAAAAAGTAGAATCAAACCGATCGGCAATAAGGGTGTATTGATAATGTTAAACATCTGGAATGTTTTCCATGCTGGTAAAGTTAGGTATTCCAATGTCAAAATGCACCGCCAGGGTATGTTGTCAATGATAACGTAAGGTTCTATCGCAAAGTAGAATGGAACACTTTTCGCACAACTTCCTAAATACACAATGGCTATCACAATCGTCGCTGTCCTCTCGGTGCAGTATCGTTCCCGCAGCTTTTGGCTGCAGATTGCAACACAGCGATCGAACGTGAAAGCCACCGTGAGCCAAACAGAGCAGCCCACGGTTGCGACCCTCAGGACTAGCGTCACGGCGCAAACCGGTGTAATGTGTAAAGGAAGTGCATAAACATAAATATTATTGATCTGATCGATTACAACAGAAATAATAACACCCAGTAGGTCAGCTGCTGCCATTCCCACCAGGTAACGGGAGATGCATTTAGAGAGTCCGCAGTTTCTCAGAGACAGGATCACAATCGCCATTAAATTAACTGCAAGGAAGCAAAGAATAGGTTAAGCTTATCGATCCACTCATCTAGACAGACGCATCATTGTAGCGGAGAATGCTGAAGATTTTATATATTGCGGGAATAAAATGGACTCAGAGACTGTTTCTTCGGCGTTAACATTTTGGAGTGGAGAATCGGCAGAGATAAATGAATGTCTCGACGTACAGGTGGCAAATAAACATTGCGACGAAAACGCAACATAAAGGCTTTTAGCCTCTCATGTCGTGAGATGGATGTAAGAGTTAAAATAAATCTCACCTTATCTGATCTTATCTCAATTAAAACGGTCCGGAGAAGAAGAACACGCTAAAGCGGAAAAGTTTCGCGCGGTACTGTGGCAAATTCAAAGACATTTCGACAAATAAGTACAGAAAATGGAATAATAAAATAAACTATATACTTAAATCTGAACAGTTTTAAAACACTCATCAGATGAGGCACCATCTGTAACAAACGCTGCAAGAACAGAACACACGCATACAATAGCAGCCAATTCCAGTTACTTACCAGGGATACCAATCGCTGCCAGTACAGGATAGTAAATACTCGCGATGTAGTAAACTGCTGGATATCCCATTTTCTGTGTGAATCGGTGATCAGTTTAAAAAAGCCTAACTGCCGATATCTACTGCTGATTGCTTTGCAAGCTCTTATACAGGAGAGGTATGTGCCCTCTGACATTTAATCATACCACGTGCGTAGCTACATTAGTGACAGCCCGCTAAACAAAGAGTTCAGGATTGTTTTCACTTATATTAATTGCGCCATCGTGCAATTAAAATCTTTCCCTCGAAGGAATGACAAAAATAACAATTATTTTACTCTGAAATAATCATCAATTATAACAATAGGCGAAGCGCATTGAGATTCTGAGGTTCAGGAAGGGGATTTAGTTTGATTGATCAATTCAATCATCTATTCCCGGAAAGGGACTGTTCACACCTCCTTCTTGCTTTCAGATTGGTTTGGTGCAGCAATAGTTGTCAATCTGGATGAAAACTAATTGAGTAAACGATTAGGTTATTTAAGTGTTTCTAAGGTCATCTTAACATCTAACCTGACCTGATATGGGAGTAGCGGGGTCATCTACCATTTATGTAAGAGCTCTGTTTCATGAAACTATCCTTAAACATGGAGAGACTGAATATCATATTTTGCACAGAACTGCATTGTTTTCACAAGAATTTGTTGTAACATACATCCACTGATATTTTGTGCCGATTCTTGTAGGTGTGATATTTTCACACATTGTACATTGCATTCTGCTTTTTTAAACTTGCAAATTGTACACAGCTCGAGGAGCCTGTAGCGGTAAGGCAAATAACATCTCAGACTGTGCTTTATGCATAGGTTACCCGGGCTCCATATTTTCCTTACTGCATTTCAGACACGTTGCATTTAAGTCTAATGATTTAATATCCGCCACGACAAAGCGACTAAAATAACAATAACTTATACTCGCACTGTGACTGTGTGTATGGAAGTCCAATTCTTTCATTATATATCAAATAAATCATATCGGGACGGATTTGTTATCTCCATTACCACTCCTTGATTATATCTAAACGAAACACTGTACGGCCAGTCATGCTGTGCAATGAAAGAACGATTACCGTAGATAATGTCTATGTCGCATCTTGCACCTTTCAAACAATTTGGGGCTGTATAACAGCAACGACAACTCGACAAGTTTTTTTTTTCTTGATGAACTCTGCTTTTGACATCGGAAAAGCAGGTTTCTCCATCGCAAATGAGAACTCGTGTCCAAACCTCACTTCAAATTCGTTG
Source organism: Hypanus sabinus (assembly GCF_030144855.1). Lineage (NCBI taxonomy): Eukaryota > Metazoa > Chordata > Chondrichthyes > Myliobatiformes > Dasyatidae > Hypanus > Hypanus sabinus. Next base: position 111,362 of record NW_026778996.1, read on the forward strand.
TTGATAATGAAGTTTCCCCCTCTCGGATTCTTTCACAAGTTTCAATATTCAGAACAAAAGACATGGGATTTAGGGGGAGGATTTGGCCATTTGGCCCATCGCGTCTTCTCGGCCATTTCAGCAAGGCTGATCCAATTTTCCTCTCAGCGCCAACCTCCTGCCCTGAGCAATCAAACTGAGCATTTAATACACCAAACGAATTGACTTCAACAGTTGGATGAGGCAAAGAAGCCCACAGATTTGGCCAAAGAAATACATTTTCACCTCCGTTCAAAAGGACGCCCTTCTATTCTGAGGTTGTGCCCTCTGGACGTAGACTGTCCCACCAAAGGGGACTTCCTATTGAAAGTCTCACGCCTTGAATATATCCACATGGAACACCGTACGGCCGGTCATGTTCTCCAAAGAACAGATGAATACATGGGAAATAGCAGCAGGAGTAGGACTCCTGGCCGTCCGAGCCTGCTTCGTCATTCAATAAGATCGTCACTGATCTGACCCTGTATTCATGTCCAACTACCCGCCCTTCTCCCATAACCCTTAACTCCCCTACTACGGAAAAATCTATCAAAACTACTCTTAACTCTATTTAATGATGGAGCCTCCATTGCTTCATTGGACAGAAAATTGCACCGATTCTCCACTCTGCGATAAGCAGTTCGTCCTCATCTCCGCCCTACAACTACTCCCCGAATCGTGAGGTTAAATCTCCTGGATCTAGTCTCAGTAATTAGGCTGAACAGAGTTCTTCATCTTATCTATCCCTTTCATAATTTTATATGTTGCTATAAGATTTCCTCTCCTCGTTCTGAATTCCAGCGACCTAATCACTCCTCATAGTTTAACCCCGTCGTGCCTGGAATCAAACTGGAGAAACTCCTCCGCCAGTATATCTTTCCTCAAGTAAGGAGACGGGGACTTCACACAGTGCTCCAGGTGCGGCCTCACCAGTTCCCTGTACAGTTGCAGCATAACCTCTCTGTTCTTTAACTCAATCCCTCCAGCAATGAAGGACAACATTACATTTGTCTTATCGATTGCATTTTGCAGCTGCGAGCCCTCAGTTTGAGATTCATGCACAAGCACTCACAAGTTCTCCTCCATACCAGCAGGCTGCAATCTGTTACCATTTAAACAATAGACGGAACTTCCTGGTTTCCTTCTAAAGGTGGCGACCTCGTATTTACTGCCATTGTAGTCCATTGCCCACTCAGTTAACCCATCCAGGAGGCGGCGCGGCACGGCAGCAGCGGCCTTTCAGACCTGGTGTTACTTTAATTTCATTTTCTAATTTAAGTTTGAATACACAATTTTTGATTAGGGCAGATGGTTAACAGAGCGACTATCTACCATCGCCAGATAGTACTACAATACAGAGATCACCCAAAAATAAACTTCACGAAGATCTGCTGGTCAAGTCACGTGACCTCAGCTTGCTGCGGGGAACGAGCCTGATGCTGGCAGCCGGCGATGTGCGAGGAACCGGAAGCAAGGCAAGTGGGCAAGGGTCCGTGCCAGGCAGAAAGCAAACCCTAGCCGGCCTTACATCCGCCGAACGTTGTACATTCCTTTAGTTAGGATAGGAAACTGGGGCATACTACATAGTATTGACGATATTATTACCGTGTTGGCATAAGTTTATCACAGGCAGGATTTTATTGTCATTATTTAAATGGTAATACATTGCAGTATGCTACGCATAGGCACTTGGGAGTGTTTGTGCATGAATCGCAAAAGGTTGGCTTGCATGTGCAGCGGGCTATGAAGAATTTTATGCTTCAGCTGGACAGGGTGCTGGTGAGGCCACGTCAGGATTACTGCGTGTAGATCTGGTCTCCTTATTTGAGGAAGATAATACTAGATTTGGAAGCGGTGCAGAGCGGTTCCACTGGGGCTTTTTCCATAAATGAGTGGGTTAAACTCTGAGGAGACATTGAGTCGCCTGGAGAATCTGAGGAGTTATTAAAGAAACATATTAAATTATGAAATAGATAGATAAGACAGGGAAGTTGTTTCCACGGGTAGGTGAGACTAGAACTCAGAGACATAGCCTCAAGATCCGGGGAGTAAATTTAGGACGAAGATGAGGAGGAACTGCTTTTCCCTGAGGGTGCTGAATCTGCGGATTTCTCTGCACAATGAAGCAGTGGAGGCGACCTCAGGAGATATCTTCAAGACCAGGTTGAATAGACTTTTGAATAGAAGAGGAATTAACGGATATGAGCAAAAAGCATTTAGGTGGAGATGAGTCCATTGTCAGATCAGCCATAATCGTACTAAAGAGCGGAGCAGGCTCTTCGGGCCAGATAGCCTACCCCTGTTCTTATTTCCTCTCGCAAACTTCTTTTCAGCCCAATTTCCCCGTGAAGCACCGACGTACTTGCAAACACCCGCTAAAGTACCTTCATACTTGCCAAGGCCCACTGACACAGTATTCTTTCTGAAGCCACGTTAGTCTACCATAATATTAGTTTAATCATGTCTACCATATACCAATATGTGAAAAATAATTCCACTTAAATACTTGTTTGCCTTTAAACTAAGCTTAAAAATTCTTCATGATATTAGGGTGTTTTTTTTATCACGCATTGAAATATCTGGTTAAAATTGTGGCAACTAAAGCCTCAAATGGCCGACCGCTATGTCTTTTTTCTGAGTATGTGGTTGATTGTATAAATGCCTCTGTCGACAATGTCGGAGGTTGAAAAATCAGTGAAAAGCCGATTGGATCTTCTGCAAAGACCAGGAAACTTCGTATGACAGGGCAGCCAAAAACCACAAAAGCCGACACTTATGAAAAACGTTTTTTGCTTGTTCATTATTTTGAATGCTAATCATTTCTTTTTCCAAGAGCTTTTCGTGTTCTTCCATCTTGCATTAAAATAAGGTAGATACGCATTCCGGAATTTCCATATCATTCAGATCCTTGAATGATGCTAAAATTCTTTCTTCAGTGTTTGCAGGTGTAGAAGTACTCTTGCAAGTCACAATCTGTGAAAAAAGTATTTCACACTCTCATATGTCACTCGCTCAGGGAAACTGCGAGAACATCCTTCTTCCAAATTCTTGCTTACATATTTCCAATTGTCCCATAAAATTGACACGTCACCTTTTTCAGGATTAAATTAAAATTCTCACCAAGTTTCGTATTTAGACTGTTGATTTTGACATATAGATCATTAGATATACCATATCTCGACCTACAAGTTCATTTTTATTCCCCACGCTCTTGTCGATTTTGAGCGAAGGGTCAAAGCACAGTGTCAAAAAAAAAGTGACAGATATGTTTTAAGCAGCAGCCATTTCTCAGCCAACGCATCTCCATGTGAAGAGGCAAGGGTGCAAACTCTTCATCGTTACGTTGGCATGACTGTGAAATATTAAGCGACTTAATGGATGAGATTTAATTTTGTTGATCGCAAATATTACAACAGACATGCTTGATAAATTCGCTGATTGGAGATTTTGGCTCCGAGATCTTGGAGATGAATTGCACAGTGGATTGCAAAGAGGGTTGGATTTATTTGTTTCATAAATGCCACGAAACCAGCTTTAGTGTAGTAACGGCAATTGATGGCCACCTGTCTCTATCGTCGTCTAAGTTCATATGTACAGTTGGAGATCATTAACACTTCTGCATTCCAGTGTTCAGGGGATTGGCCAATACAGCTTCACCAGCGGCCTTTGGCCGGACGTTCACTTTCCTACCAGAGGCAAGACAGATATCAAACACAAGTTCTCATTTGCTGATATGCGATAGAAAAAGTCAACTTACCTAACGGCAACTAAAAGTACACCAAAGGACCTGACAAGTTTTTGTTGTGAAGTCTGAAGCTTTGTCCAGATTCACTATAATCCACTGTATCCATCCTACATTGGACAACGAGGACAGACTACACTACGTTTCATGATCGGTAGGAAAGCGTGAGACTTTCCAAACACAATTATTTTTCGGGAACAGAGCTTGCAATAAAATAACGTGAGATTGGAGATAGTAGAAACTGATCTGATATGATTTATTCGTTTTAATGAAACCACAGGACTATACACGCGAACACACACACACTCACACACACACACACACACACACTCACACACGGTCGGTGCAGGTAGAAGTTATCATATTATTATCATTTCAGGCCGCTTTGTTTTCGCGATTATTATGAATTGGCCTTAAATACTATGTGTCTTTAATCCAGGCAGAAAAATATGGTAACCACCCTCATCTACTGATAACTATCTGCTGTTGACCGTAACTTCCCTTCAGACATAGAACATCTAATCATTTCCGTGTCTTGTAAAATTTGCAAAAAGAGAAAACGTGCAGTGAGCAATGGATGAAGATAATGCAACAGGCAAGAAATAGCACGAAATGTCAATTGTGAGAAGGAAAATGGGCTGGTATGTCAGTGGGAGAGATTCGAGTGCATTTCTATGCTGGACAATTCTGCTTTTAATCTATATGCTTGTTTCAGTAGTTCCAAGATACGAACCCCTAACATTAATCACAGATGACCCTCGTGTCAGTGTGGATGTGGTTGTGTCCTTCGAGTAAAATAGCTGTACCAATCTTTTGCTAATTACCCCCAATGGCCAATGTCGTGGCACCAAACTAATCAGAAAACAAAGAGGAGTGAACACCCCCTTCCAGGGAAAAGATACTCGCATTTGATAGCCAAACCACATGCCTTTACATAACTTAAAAGCATTTCAACACGTTGCGCCACTGTGAATTATTTGAGGGTGAGAGTGCATGTTGGTAAAGGTATGGAAACATAGAATAATTTCATTTGAAACGTGCAAATTCTACTACTGTCCCGGTGCAAGCCGATGGAAGTGGACAGTATGCTGTACGGTTGATTATAAAACTGATGTTACTGTGAGGAATGGGAAGTTGTTGAGATGTGAAAAGATGCTTTTTGCTTTACTGTTGTGTACATGCATTTACTGATACCCCTGGACACAACTTCAGCGATGTTCCTGAATCATCAGGTGTTTCGGGTCTTTCAACATCGTACACGCTCCTCCAGGTGAATCAGCAAGGGCTGATCAGACCCCAGCTTGTGTCCAGATGGCTAACTACTTACGACTCCATGGCTCCCCTCTCCTGAGCCACAGCCATCTTAAAGTTCTCTCTGCCGCATCGGCGGTACTGCGGATGGCTCTCCTCTTCCTCTCTCCCTGGATGCCCAAATTAATGAAATCAACAATGGATGTTGAGTGAAATAAAAATCTATCCGCTCTCCACAGACGCTCTCTGAATTTAGCGAATATTGATACTGATTCCCTTGATCTACTCTGCGTGTCGGTCAGTGAGCATAAGGATCTGATCGTATCCCTGTGATTTCTGCTCTGTTGCCTACATTTAGAACGTTATTAACAGATGTGTCTCGACAGCAGGTGTGGGCGCAACCTCGCCGTGAGACGCGAAATACTCGGTCTTCACAACATTAATGAACACTAATCATTAATTTCCCCAACGCTCAATTCTCACTGAATTTATTAGACTCACATCCAGGAGAGAGACCTTCACATTTCCAGCACGTTGTCATGGATTACACTTGGGCGAATGAAACTGAAAACACAGATTGAAAAGAAATGCGGAAAAGAGTCCATGCTCCTATTTTTCTTCCTTCAGAAACAATTGAAAATCTTGGAATAGTCATTACACAGTAACAGATCTCTCCAGCGTAGACATCCACTTTGCTATCATCTATTTGCATGTGGAGAGTTTGATAAATGCTCCTAACACATCTCGCTCTATTACCGCCCCGAGCAGGGTGTCCTACACACCCAGCACTCTCTGACACCCACCGAAATGCTTACTTCCAATCACCTTAGAATAATGCCTTCTCATATTAGCCATTTCGGTGATGGGGAAAAAAAGCATCCAGGCACATATTCTATCAATGCCTCTCATCTTGCATACCTCTGTCAATTCACACCTCATCCTCCTTATCTCCGAAGAGAAAAGTTCTGGCTCGGTTAACTGACATTCAAAAGGCATTAATTTAAGTCCAGGCAGTATCCTGGTGTATCCCCCTACACCCTCACTAAAGCTGCCAAATCCTTCCTTTAAAAAACTTCTACCAACGCAGAAATAATATCACCAATACTTTGTCGTTTGCCCCAATTTCCCATCCAGACTAAACTAAAGTTGCAACCATCGGCGGATGTAAGCGGATCCAGTGATCAAGCAGATGCCTCCATGAATTAATCTGTTTACCATGGAAAAGGACAGGGAATATGGAGCGTTCAGCTTACAGCGATGCCCGGAAACATGTCAACACTACAATTTAACATGCGAACGAAGAAAGGATTTTGAAGAAACTTTGTTGACATTATGAAATGAACTGACAGACAGGTAGAGATAAGTAAAACTGAAATGATTAACAGACATTCGGACAGTTACATGGATGGACTAAGTGTATCTGGATCTGGCTGACAAGCGGGCATGATATAAGCGTAGTTAGGGGCTTTGACCATAAAGACCAGTTGGGCTAAATACTTATTCCAGTCTCTGTAATCCCATGAACCTATGATTCAATGAATAAATGGCAGGTTTGCCAAACGCACTAAAGTTTAACAACATTTGCTCCCATACTCTGCCAACCTGCAACTCGCGTCGCTCGTTATCTGCACAGCAGCCCACTGAATAAAGATATATACTTCATTACATTCTTCGGCTGTTTTCTGCACCCTGTCTACATTAGCCCACAGGCACACGTGTTAGCCCACAAACTTATCATTTGCAACGTCCATGCAAGCTGTTGTTTGGTAAATGGCAAACGATAGAAGGTACTAACTAGGGTCGTTGAAATTGCCCGATAGAGCGAACGACCTAATCATCATAACCACAAAGGCTGTTCTCTTGGTGCAGTATCGTACCGCAGAGATTGTCAACAAATTGCGATAGAGTGTTATTATACGGCAACAATGAATACAGAAATGAGACAGGGTTTTCATAAATAAAGAAATATTTATTTAAACACAGTTCTACAACAAATGAAAAGTAAAAAGAAACGACTAACTTAACCGGGTTAACTGCTATACGGCAACCCGAACAGTTCTTAAAGCGATAAATGCGAACACAGTTCTTAAAAGTGGTAAATGCCAAAAGTCCAAATGATTTACACAGTAACTTGGGAGAGAGTTTCCTGAGGAATCGAATTCCTCGACGACATGATGTTACTGCTGACCCCAGTCGAGAAATGAATTGCCTGAAGGATTTATGACGAAGGAAATAAAAACGGATTAAATGAACTGAACTTTTTCTTTAGCGAACAACGCTACACCCAGCCCTTTCTGCTTTTACAGCGGGGATTATCTCGGATGCAGGTTACTACCTTCTGAACGAGGATTCAATAATATTGATCCTGTAGTAAACCACCGACGACACCAACTTTACTCGATTTTTCGGGTTCTCGCACTTCGATAAATCTTCACTCTCTGACTGGACTAAAACTGACAGCGTTGTGGCGAAACTGCCGGCAATACCCTTTGAGACTTAAGACAGAAATTAAAACTCCAATTTAAAACAAAACTGCGTCATCAGACAAAAACGCAGCATAACGGAGTCACCGCAAAGATTTCCGGTTTTATACCTGTTGAACAGGCCATCACATGACCTCTCACTGGCGGGAAAATTACATCATGTGACCTCACTGACGGGAACTTACATCACCCCATCATCACAAGACCTTTACATCATGCTCACCAGATACTCAATTACATCATGGTCATAAGACAGTCATCCACGGGTTTTGTAACAAGAGTAATTGAAAGAGAAACCCACTGTTAGTCAAATGACACTGTCCCTATTTGCAACATTCGATGCAAGAGCCTGACCGGAAATTTGAGTGATCTGCAATAAATCAACTTAATTATATATGTAATTCGTGTACACAATCGCAACGAGGACAACTAATATGAGATCTTTTTGCCATTTCTACCTGGTACAGGGGATGAAAATGAAAAGTTATTCCAGCAAAGTGAAAATTAAACCGTTTGACTTGCTGTATTTTTGATATTAAAGACAAATACTGACCGATATCAAACAAGAGTTCTCATTTGCTGATATGAGACGGAAAGTCCTTCTTGTCCTAAGTCAAATGGCAATCTTCACCGAAGGAGCTGTCATGTTGTTTTTGTTGTGGAGACCCGTTATTTTCTAAAGATACAAGCTGCGACAGAAACACTATATATGGTAATCCTTCTTTCTCTGGACACCATGACTGGCCGTACAGGTGTTTCACGTGGGAAAGCGTGGGAGTTCCCAAACAAAATATTTATCAGAAACAGATTCTACAATAAAACAACGTGTGACTGGCGACAACAAAAACAGTTCCGAAATGTGTATCAGAGATATACTGAAGGCACACACGGAAAGCGCGAGTATAAGTTATTGTTATTTCGAGCGGATATCAACTCATTTCACTTTACTGCAACGTGTCTTAACCCTTACATACTGCTCGGGTCAAATTTGACCCGTTTTGATGTTTGACAGCAGTAACAATTCCCTCAACGCAATTTTAAGCCGACATTTGATGACTTTTCCTAAAGTGACCTATTAATGTCAGATAGGCTATTTATACATTCTAAATAGACTTGTGGCTCAAAATTTGCGACAGACATTTGTTATGAGGGGATTCTCGAGCCGGGTCATAATTGATCCGGACCAAGCTGTGAAGGTATAGAAAATGAACAGGTTGCCTGGGTTAAATCAGGTAAGGAAAATATTAAGAATGCACCACCTGTGGATACATCACCGCTGCTGGACGTCATTTTCTTCCCCACATTGGACAATCTGAGCCTTGTAAAACTTGCATAATGATGAAAGAAAAAAGATGAAGTGAACATTGTATGAAAATAACACACCTGGAAGAAATGTTAATGGAGAGAGATGGAGTGGATCGGTATGTTATTGGGAGAAATACGAGTACTTCTTGTTAAACAGTGCAGTTCTGTGTGAAAAATGGTATGGAGTAAATCTACATTTACGGAGAGTTTTGTGAAACAGTCTCCTTACATTAATCACAGATGACACTGCTACCTCAATATCGGTTTAGAGAATAAACAATAGGTGCAGTAGTAGGCCATTCGGCCCTTCGAGCCAACATCGCCATTCACTGTGATCATGGCTGATCATTCACAAACAGCACCCTGTTCCTCCGTTCTCCCCATATCCCTTGACTCTGCTATATTTAAGAGCTCTGTCTAATTCTTCCTTGAAAGCATTGGCCTCCACTGCCTTCTGAAGCAGAGCATTCCACAAATCCACAACCCCAACATCAGCAACATGTTTCCCGCCTCTAGCGTGTCCAATCCCTTAATAATCTGACATGTTTCAATCAGATCCCCTCTCATACTTCTAAATTGTGTATACAAGCCCAGTCGCTCCAATCATTCAACATATGACAATTGTGCTGTCCAGGGAATTAACCTCGTGAACCTACGCTGCACTCCCTCAATAGCAAGAACGTCCTTCCTCATATTTGGAGACCAAAACTTAACAGAATACTCCAGTTAGGGTCTCACCAGGGCCCTCCACAACTGCAGAATGAAACCTTTGCACTTATACATAACTCCCCTTGTTGTGAAAGTCAACATGCCATTAGTTTTCTTCACTGCTTGCTGTACCTGCATGCTTACTGTCAGTGACTGATGAGCAAGGACACATAGATCTCCTTGTACTTCCCCTTTTCCTAACTTGACACCATTCAGATAGTAATCTACCTTCCTGTTCTTGCCACCAAAGTGGATAACCTCACATAAATCCACATTAAACTGCATCTGTCATGCATCTGCCCACTCATCCAACCTGTCCATGTCACACTGCATCCAAATAACACCCTCCTCATATTTCACACCGCCACCCAGCTTTGTGTCACCTGGAAATTTGCTAATGTTACCTTTAATCCCTTCATCTAAATCGCTAATGCATACTGTAATGTATAATGTACAAGACTGCAGTCCCAGCACCGAGCCTTGCGGTACCCCACTATCTCTGCCTGCCATTCTGAAAAGGACCCTTTAATCCCCACTCTTTGTTTCCTGTCTGCCAACCAATTTTCTATCCATGTCAGTACCCTGCCCCCAATACCATGTGTTCTAATTTTGCCCACTAATGTCTTATGTGGGACCTCATCAAAGGCTTTCTGAAAGTCCAGGTACACTACATCCACTGGCTCTCCCTTGTCCATTTTCATAATTACATCCTCAAAAAATTCCAGAAGATTAGTCAAGCTGGATTTCCCCTTCGTAAATCCATGCTGACTCGGACCGATCCTGCTACTGCTATCCAAATATACCGCTATTTCATCTTTTATAATTGACTCCTGTATCTTCCCCACCACAGATGTCAGGCTAACTGGTCTATAATTCCTTGTTTTCCCTCTCTCTCCTTTCTTAAAAATAGGGATAAAATTAGCTACCCTCCAATCCTCAGGAACTGATACCAAATCTATAGAACATTAGGAATTGATTACCCATGCGACCACGATTTTCAGAGCCATCTCTTTAAGTACCCTGGGAACTGGGTATTTATCAGCCTTCAGTCCCATCAGTGTACCCAACACCATTTTCTGCCCAATCTGTATTTCCTTCAGTACCTCCGTTACCCTAGGTCCTCTGACCGCTGTTAGAATTGCCTATGTCTTCCCTGGTGAAGATAGATCCAAAGTACCTGTTCAACTCGTCTGCCATTTCCTTGTTCCCCAGCATATATTCACCCATTTCTTTCTTCAAGGGCCCAACTTTGTTCTTAACTATTTTTTTCCTCTTCATATACCTAAAGAAGCTTTTACTATCCTTCTTTATATTCTTGGCCAGCTTACCTTCGTACCTCATCTTTGCTACCTGCATTGCCTTTTTGGTTATCCTCTGTGGCTCTTTAAAAGCTTCCCAATTTTCTGGCTTCTCACTCATCATTGCTATGTTATACTTCTTCTCTTTTAATTTTATACTGTCCTTGACTTCTCTTTTCAGCCACATTCACCCCTTCCTCCCCTTAGAATCTTTCTTCCTCTTTGGAATGAACTGATCCTGCACCTTCTTTATTATTCCCAGAAATAGCTGCCATTGTTGTTCCATTGTCATCCCTGCTAGGGTATTCTTCCAGTCAACTTTGGCCAGCTCCTCCCTCAAGGCTCCATAGTCTCTTATGTTCAACTGTATACTGACACTTCCGATTTTCCGTTCTCCTCTAAAATTGTAGAACATCTTATTATGGTCACTACCTCCTAATGGCTCCTTTACCTCGAGTTCGCTTATAAAATCAGGTTCATTACACAACACTAAATCCAGAATTGCCTTCTACCTCATAGTTTCCAGTACAAACTATTCTAGGCATCCATCTCGGAGGAAATCCACAAACTCCCTTTCTTGGGATCCAGTACCAACCTGATTACCTTTGCGACATGCTACTTTTAGCTCTTGATTCAACTTGCACCCAGTATCCAGGCTACTATTTGGGGACCTGTAGATAACTCCCATTAGGGTCCTTTTGCCCTTACACTTTCTCAGTTCTATCCATACTGACTCTACATCTCCTGATTCTATGTCACCCCTCGCAAGGGACTTCGCAAGGGACTGAATTTCATTCCTTTCCCGCAGAGCCACCCACCCCCTCTGCCCACCTGTCTGTCCTTTTGTCAGGACGTATACCCTTGACTATTCATTTCCCAGCCCTGGTCCTCTTGCAGCCATGTCTCTGTTATTCCTACTTGCCAATTTCCAACCGAGGCTCAAGCTCATCCATTTTATTTCTCACACTTCGTAAGTTCATATATATTACTTTTTATCCATTACTCCCCTCACTTCTCACACCGACCACTACTCCACTTGGCCATACTCTCTGATCCCTTCCTGAGCTTTCTGCCACTTTAATTCTGTTGTCTTTCTTAACTTTTCTTATTCTCTCTTTTCCTTTAACTACATCCTTATATTTCCAGTTCGTCTCCTCATCCCCCACTTCCCGTGTTTAGACGTGATGACCTTCGAGATACATAACTAATGTAATCGTTTACAAAGTTGTTTATCATCCAGTCCGACCACTGCTGTTGCACCAAACCGAACTGAAAGCAGTTGTGAGCACTCCCGTTCGAGGAAAAGATTATTGAATTCAAAAATCAAATTAAACGTCCTCCCTTACTCTCAGAATCTTAATTCATTTCGCCTATTCTTCCAACTGATAATTAATTGAGAGTGATAGTCCACGTTGTGAAAGTATTGAGACTAAGGATTATTTTATGTGAAACGCACCAATTATGTGTCATGGAGAAAGAATTCACAACGTTCTCGTTTGAAGGTGTGAATAAACAAAATTAAACATAGTTGTTATTTTGTGATTCCACCGAGGGAGCGATTTTAATTGCACGATGACGAAATTGATACAAATGAAAACAATTCTGAAGTGTTTGTTCGGCGGACTCTCACTGATGTGACTGACCGCGTGGTGTGATTAATTGTCAGAGTGCCCGTTCCTCTCCTCTATAAGAACTTGCAAATCAAACAACAGTGGACATCGGCAGTTGGACTATTTTCAACTGATCACCAATTCAAACAGAAAATGGGATATCCAGCAATTTACTACATTGCGAGTATTTACTATCATGTACTAGCAGCGACTGGTATCCCCGGTAAGCAACTGGATTTGGTTACTGCTGTCTGTGCGTGGTGCCTCATCTGATGAGTGTTTGAAACATATTTGGGTTTAAATATATATTTTAAGTTATTCTTTCATTTTTCTCTCGAAGTGTTACTCTATTCTGTTGTCCGATCATTTGGTCAATATGAACAAGTGATTGAGTGTTAATATTGCTACAGTTCTAGCATTTTACCTTACTCCACCTTTCAGTGTCCCGATCAGGTATTGTTCTGAATCTGATTCTGCATCAACATTGAGACTCCCACGATCACTAACATCAAAACAAAATCATAAGCATCGTTGCAGCTCTCTCTGCGAGACCCCTGGCTTTTTGATGTCACGGATTTGTTTTCACTCTCTGATATGTATATATTTTTCTGTTTATTTGTCTTTGAAATTGCCACAATGACGTGCAAAACTTCTCCGTTTTAGAATACAGAACACAGAGCAGCACAGCACAGAACAGGCCATTCGGCCAGCAATGTTGTGCCGGCTCTGAAACGCTGCCTCCGATATAACCTGCCTCCACCTTAAATTCCTCCATATACCTGTTTTTCTGTGTCCTTCTTCCTTAGGCGGGGTTTAATCCAGATAATATATGATATATTTTATTTCTTACATCCATCTCAGAACGTGAGAATACCATTTTTTTTTATATTGCGTCTCCGTCCCGATGTACAAATTCAACATTATTTGCCACCTGTAAATCAGAGTCAATTCAGCTCTGCCGTCCCTCCACTCCAAAATGTTATCTCCGAAGAAGCAGTTTCCACGAGCGCATTTTATGGCCGCAATATGTAAAACCTTCAACATTCTCAGCAACAATCATGGGTCTGTCCAGATCAGGGGGTCGATAAGCAGTCGATTGGAAAACCTGCTGTCAGCTGCAAAGCTGCGGTTCCACTGTTACTCGGCTGCGTTGTTATCATCCAATCGTAGGACAGTGATGGAGCCTGTGTGAACAATATTTCCACTCTCGGAATCGAGGGCCGCCTGACCCGGCATGGGATCAGATGTCTGAGGCTCACTCAATCCGATACAACACATTTCTTTGCACCTATATCAAGTAAAAATTTCAGGGATTTTGCGCATGAACCTAACTCGTCTTTGCTTCCTTGCAGTTAATTTAGTGGCGTTTGTGATCCTGTCTCTGGGAAGCTGTGGACTCTCTAAATACATCTCCCGTTACCTGGTGGGAATGGCAGCAGCTGATTTAATGTGTGTTATTATTGCTCTTGTACTCGGTCATATAAATAATATTTATATGTATTCCCTTACTTTGCTCATTACGCCGGTTTGCGCCATGACTCTTGCCCTGAAGCTCGCAACCATGGACTGTTCTGTTTGGCTCACGGTGGCTTTCACGTTCGATCGCTGCGTTGCAATCTGCAGCCAAAAGCTGCGGGAACGATACTGCACCGAGAGGACGGCGACTATTGCGATAGTAATTGTCTGCTTAGGAAGTTGTGTAAAGCGTGTTCTATTAAACTTTGCGGTAGAACCTTACATTATCACTGACAACATACCCTGGAGATGCATTGCGACAGCGGAATACCTAACATTAGCGCTGTGGAAAGCATTACCAGTTGTTTAACACTATCACTACACCTTTATTGACGATCGGTTTGATTCTACTTTTTAATGCTTTAACAGTCAGTCATATTATCGCGGCAAACAGAGTTCGCCGGGGGCTCAGGAACAGCAGCGAGAAAAAGAGTGATACAGAGGTGGAGAACCGGAGAAAGTCAATAATTTTGTTGTTTGCTCTATCAGCCAATTTCATATTGTGGTGGATCCCCTATATTGTATATACTATGAACTGGCAAGTTCAGAATTACTCTTACACTGACAGATATTTGAACACCCCGACGTATATCCTGCAACACTTTGGGTTGATGTTGAGGTATCTCTGCACCTGCACCAACCCGTGTAACTACACTCTGACACAGAGGAAATTCAGGGAGCAATTGAAGTATGGACCCAGACATCTGCTCAGATTAAGAGGTCGACTCTGTAGATAAAACGCATGTCCGGTGTGATTTTTCTTCCATTGCTACAGGTCCATTACAATTCACAGATTAACTTTTTCAGGCACACGAGTGGACGTTCTCGTTGAGAACCTGAGCAATATGTCGAGAACATGGAAAGCCCGTGACGGTTAAAGTGAGCTAGAATGATGATAACATCCATTGCATTGGTGCTTTTCGAATGCCTTTCCGTTCTGGAAACGCGTGGTTCTTTACAGAAACGGAAGTTTAATAACGATACTATCGTCTGGCCCATAAATGGACATGCTTAGCTGCTGACTCCGATGGGTTGTTATGCAGCTGCGGCGTGTGAATGCAAGCAGGCTTGTCTTCCACTGAGGTTTGGTGCTTATACCCGATCTAGAACCATGGTAATTCTGAGATAAGAGCCGCTTCTCTTTGGAAGGATGTGCTGAAACTGGAGACGGTTCAAAGGCGGTTACTAAAATGGTTCCAGGATTGAATGGCTTATCAAATAAAGAACGTTTAATGGCTATCACTACAGCTTTATTCCCGATTGGTTTGATTCTGCTGGTGTAAGTAATATTTGTTATGTTGTTTCGCTGAGGAAGCGCGCGGCTCTTTATGAAAACCTGTTTAAAATGTCTGGCAAACGATACTCTCATTTGACCTGTAAATGGACATGTTTAGCAGTCTGACTCCGTGGAGTTCTTATCAGAAATTAAGTTGGTGAATGAAACAGTGCTTCTCTGTACAATCAAGCATCGCTAAATAACGTTGTATTCTCGAGGGTTGGAGAAGAAGTGATTGGTCTCATCGAAGCTCTTGATTCCACCCAATACACCGCTCCGCAAACCAGATGCACAGAAATTTCCTGACTTTCTTCACCTCCGATGTAGTCTGGTGTCTGAACCTCTGGTTTCTTCCTCCTGTGGAACCACGCTTCCAGTGTGGTTGTTTATTTTATCTCCCTGCTGTGGTTGCAAGGACGCGGCTGAGGATGAACCCTAGTGCAGGACAGAGGCGCGGAGGCAGAGTTGGGAGGCGTTAGCACCGTCGCGAACAGGGAACCGGTATCCAGGAGAGTCTTAACACGGAGACAGTGTTTACGTAGAGTATCCAGGAAATGATGTGGAGCTTAGAACTGACAGTCCTGTGGAATCAGGAAACGAGGTTCACTCACACGAGGGTCGAACAACGAACTGGCAAAGCCTGGCCCTGACGCCCGAGTTTTATCCTGTGTTCGCTAATGGGAACCACGTGAGTTGTAATTAGTGGAACTGGGAATGATTGGAAATCAGACGAGAGGATCAAGGCCCAATTAAGGATGCAATAGCAAGATGGGGAATTGCTAGATGGGTCCATGATAGTATACACCCGCCCCCCACCCCGCGCCATCAGCGGGAGCCTCCAGGCGATCCTCCAGGCTTGTCCCGAGGGTCCGGATGGAAGTCTTGGATGAGAGTGTAATCTTAAATTTACCAGACCAAATTACTACACCATAAACAAGTCTTTATTTGTTCGGACGAGGGAGGGCTCGGTGCCGGTCGTCCGGGGGTGGGTGGGTGGGACTCTCTCTCTCTCTCTCTCTCTCCCTCTCTCTCTCTCCGAAGAACAGTCGGTTCCAAGGATATTCCCACCAAATCAGTTACAGCAAAACTTCATTAATTAGATAAAAGTGTACACAAAATCACGGGTTTTATTTATAGACAAATTCTACCTTTATCGGTAAAACTTCAATAGACAAAGGTGGGAACCTAGATCAGTGACGTCACATCGTGGGGCATGATGGAGGCAACGTAGGGCTCAGGGTAAAACCTTCAACCAGGTCAATCCAGTTTCTGGTGTAAGTTTGGCCAGCTGAACATTCACGGTACTATTGGCTGGCTCCACTCTGCCGGCTTCTTTCGGAAGTCCACAGCGAGGAATTATTGATTTTAGAAATATTTTCACAACAGTCATACTGGTATTATTAGTTGTAGGAACAGCTTCAATCCATCTGCTAAATGCATCTACTGTCACTAAGCAATACTTATATCAATGTACTCTAGGAAATTCTATAAAACCAAGTTGTAAACAAGAAAAAGGCCCACCAGACAAGGGGGTGGTTCCGGAAACAGAAGGCACTCTCTTTCCAGCATTCATTCTTTTACAAATTAAGCATGCTTTGGCTCGCTTTTCAGCCGCTTTCTGGAAATCAGGGTGCCAGCAAGACTCTAATAATGTAATAACCATTCAACCATTCCTCCTTGCCCAGCCGTGTACACTTATGTACATAATCTATCAAAATAGGTAAGAACACAGAGGGAACACAGACCTGACCAGCAGAGGTCACCGATAAATTGGTCTGAGTTTCAAGATGGCAAACCATGTGGGACCATAGTTCGCGCTCTCCTTCAGGGGCGTTTTCCTGAAACTTACGCATCTCCCCCATGTCTGGCATGTCCGTCCTTAGTTATTTACTAATAGGAGCTTGCTGGGTTCCCGAGGGGTCTAAACGTGTGGGATTCGAAGCTGTCTGTCCAGCTGCTGCATCAGCCCTAGCATTACCAATAGATATCTCAACAGATTCCCCAGTATGGGCTGCACATTCTATAATAGCCAAAACTGAGGTAGCTTCACCTTTGACTCCTTCCAGTATCGGAGTTGGCCGGCGGCCATGTCTTGTCAGTCTCTCTCTGTGCTGGAGGCTTGATTCGTCAGGGTGTAGGCAAGAAACCCACACTTTGTGGCTTGAACCCAGGGCAAACCCTAATGGGGGTATGGGGAACCACCAGTCTGTCGCCAAAGGAAACCTGGAACTTCGGCCAGTAATGCACTGCCCTCTTTTCCTTTAGCCTCTCCAGTCACCGTGACTGGGATCTTTGTCCCTGGAGGGGTGCATAATATTGGCTTTCCCCAGTTTACCACCCCGAGGGATCATAGCACAGAGTCACATGAGAGTCGGCCTCCGGCAGAGGGGGTTCAGACGACGTGGAGTCCAGATTCAGTGCGCACCACTGGGGGTGTGGTGTCGGTAACTGAGGAAGCTGTTGGTTGTTCGCTAGTCCCAGTTCGCTTGTCCGTGCATAGAATCTCGACTTCCAACGGACACAGCAGGTCTCTCTCTGCTAGATTACACCCCGGACTGGTGGTGGCTGTAAAGGAAAGTTCACACTGGGTCCCCCTGGAATTCCACATGCGTTCCGTGCTTCGGTTCCCATTTCTGATCCTGCTTGCGTCCTTCTCCCCGCTGAACATATTCACCTTTAATATTAGTTCCCTTCGGGGTTGATCGGGATTCAAAAGTCCAGTCCCAGTAATATGTCAAGGCTCATCGCATTCGATATCGGTCATTGTCAGGCCAATCCATATTATTTGTATTAATCATCTTGGCTAACTTAATTGGAGTGGTAGGGCATTAAACTGGGAGGACGGATTCTCATCATTAGGCTTGGTCTCCTAATCATTAGGCTGAAGGCTTGGTCTCCTGCAAGAGTGCGTAGTGGGCCACAAATCGCTCCCAATAGTCTGGTCCCAATTCCCCAGGTTTAGGTTTATATTCAAGTACTTTAGTGACGTTTACAGGTTGTTGGAGATCCCTCTCCAAGGCTTGAATAATCTGGTCCGTCTGTTCATTCTCATCATGGATTCCCGCCTGGAACTCCTGATAGGTTTGGTATCTTAATTCTGCCTTCCATTTCTGCCCCTCATCAGCTAAGAGAATCATGCAGCAGAGACCGAGTGAATCTTGCGGGGTCACATTATACATTTCTATAGTATTGCGGACATACTGAGTAAGGTGTGCTGGTTTTTCTTTTCTATCTGGGGCCGGATTCATGATCACCATCATTTCTTGAGGCTTCCGGGGTGTATAAACAGGAATTACTGAGAGCTGTCCCTCCTCTGCTGCTCATGGATTAGGCAGCATTCGGGTGAGCAATTGTCTCTGTGGAGCCATTAACTCTGGGGTTTTATTGGATTCTTCCCTCCCTGTCTCGGAATAATCCTCTGTATTCCCTTACTGGATCTGAAGGTATAAACAGCCTCCCCTTCCCTGCTGCTGCTGTTTTACCCGAGCAGCCACCGTATCTGAGTACTGGGAGGCTTGGTGTTCGGGAGCACCGGGTGCACTCGGCCCCTGGTAAGGTGGGGGGAGTACATTGGGTGCCCATTCCTCATCACGGTCACCGTCCGCAAACAGGGTCGGTATTCCAGACATGGGTTCGGGATCCCTTGTTTCCCTGTCAGTTCGAACTTTAGACTGATGTTCCTGCCCTTCTCTCCTATCTAGGCCGGCCTTGGTTTGCTGATGTTGTTTTTCCTGCTCTCGTTTTCGGCACCCATTCACCCATTCACACTCCACCTTTAGCGTCTCCCAACCTTCTGCAGTACGTACCTCTCTCCCTTTGTCACACGCATTATCCCTCCAACTTGCTCATCATGTACTGTTCAACTTTGCATCTGCCTTATCCTTCCATTGCCTTTTCAACAATTTCCACTTCTTCCCACAGTTCATCTTCCAGATCAAAGTTACTGCTTGTTCTCAAGAGGTGATATCGCCGGCTCCCGCCCAGTGGCCACATTCTTTTCGCCAATCGGTTTATTCAGCGCTGCAGTCAAAATTCACAAATCTTTTTCCTTGTCTGGAAAACTCTCACACACATTGTGTAGGGCTGCACTCGGCCCATTCGTATCACTCGACTCCATGCTCTCTAAGTAATTTACCCGGCACAAAGCCTCCTGCTCAATTAACAATCAGATAAATTTACCCAGCAGGCACCACGTGCTGAATTGATAAATTTACCCAGCATGTCTGTCGCCTTCCCAGTTAGTAAAATTAACCCGGTACCTGCTTAATTAATAAAATTTGCCTACCTTATACAAGTCTTCCGACAGATACTTTCCCGATCCTGTCAAGATATGCAAGCAGCCCTCAGCGAAGAACCGTGCCTCCAAAGGAACTGACGGAGAGCGACAAAAGGTGAAATACCGGTTTGGCGCCCGGTCGGTCTCCGCAGTCCCCGGAGTGGTCCGGCCGCTTACTCAGTCTGTCTGCTTCGCACTCTCTGTATTGGGATCCTGTTCGTGACGCCCAATGTTAAACTCGGGAGACCAGTTTCCTCTCGGCACCACAGTTTATTGCATTCTTTTGCAAGAGTCTGAGACCCAGTTATCAAAGGGAAGGCATGTCAGTGCTGCCAACCATCTGACAAGTGGACTCTCTCAGTCAGGTTACAGCAGTATATTCATACATAGTAAGTCCCATACATCACTGTTGCAAGCTGCTATTAGAACTGGTATGCCCACCAAGTCTGTTGGTGCAAAACTTAATGTCTTAGATAACAGAGTGCACTAACTCAAGGCTTGAATATAGATGGATATACAGTCCAGTCCTTATCAGCTATTCCCTTTGCAAGGTCCTGACTTCATTCCAGACAGATGTTCATTGCTGACCTTATCGATGAGTCCTGACTCAAACACGAGTACAATATATATTATCAAATTCTCAATGTCCCTCTGACAATTAAAAGGAAACCAGTATAAGCCATTGACTTTCTTAACTGCTGAAGACAGAGCTTACTTTAGTTCAAAAATTCCTGTTCAGTCCCAATTATTCTTTTATCTAGAGGTTACTTAGGTTCAAAATAATTTTTTATATATCCGCATTTCCTCAGAATGGTTTCTCCCCAGTGTGAATTTGCTGATGCCTCGAGAGCTGAGATGAACGACTGAATCTTTTCCCACAGTCTGAGCAGGTGAATGGCCTCTCCCCAGTGTGAACAAACTGATGTTCTTTCAGCTGAGCTGAATCGGTGAATCCCTTCCCACACTCTGGGCAGATGAATGGTTTCTCCCCAGTGTGAATTCGCTGGTGTCTCAGGAGTTGAGAAGAACGACTGAATCCTTTCCCACATTCAGAGCAGTTGAATGGCCTCTCCCCAGTGTGGACTCGCTGATGTAACTTCAGTTGAGATGACTGAGAAAATCCCTTCCCACATTCAGAGCAGATGAACGGCTTCTCCCCAGTGTGGACTCGCTGATGCTCCTTCAGTTGAGATGACTGTGTGAATCCTTTCCCACATTCAGAGCATATGAATGGTTTCTCCTCACTGTGATCTAACTGGTGCGTTAATAGACTAAAACGCCGAGTGAATCCTTTCCCACAGTCTGAGCAGGTGAACGGCCTCTCCACAGTGTGAACAAACTGATGTTCTTTCAGATGAACTGAATCGGTGAATCCCTTCCCACATTCTGAGCAGATGAATGGTTTCTCCCCAGTGTGAATTTGCTGGTGTCTCAGGAGTTGAGATGAACGAATGAATCCTTTCCCACATTCTGAGCAGCTGAACGGCCTCTCACCAGTGTGAACTCGCTGATGTACCTTCAGTTCAGATGACTGAGCAAATGCCTTCCCACATTCAGAGCAAGTGAACGGCCTCTCCCCAGTGTGGACTCGCTGATGTAACTTCAGTTGAGCTGTCTGGGCAAATCGTTTCCCACATTCAGAGCATATGAATGGCTTCTCTCCAGTGTGGACTCGCTGGTGTCTGTGTAGATTGGACGAGTGAGTGAATCCCTTCCCACAGTCAGAGCAGGTGAACGGCCTCTCACTAGTGTGAACTCGCTGATGTAACTTCAGTTCAAATGACCGAGCAAATCCTTTCCCACAGTCAGAGCAGGTGAATGGCTTCTCTCCCGTATGAACTCGCTGATGTGACTTCAGTTCAGATGACTGAGTGAATCCTTTCCCACATTCAGAGCATGTGAATGGCTTCTCCCCAGTGTGAACTCGCTGATGTCTCTGTAGGTTGGACGAGTGAGTGAATCCCTTCCCACAGTCTGAGCAGGTGAATGGCATCTCCCGAGTGTGAACTCGCTGATGTACCTTCAGTACAGATGACCGAGCGAATCCTTTCCCACATTCTGAGCAAATGAATGGCTTCTCCCCAGTGTGGACTCGCTGATGGGACTTCAGTTCAGATGACTGAGCAAATACCTTCCCACATTCAGAGCAGATAAATGGCTTCTCCCCAGTGTGAACTCGCTGGTGTCTGTGCAGGTTGGACGAGTGAGTGAATCCCTTCCCACAGTCTGAGCAGGTGAATGGCCTCTCCCCAGTGTGAACTCGCTGATGTACCTTCAGTTCAGATGACCGAGCAAATCCTTTCCCACATTCAGAGCAAGTGAATGGCTTCTCCCCAGTGTGGACTCGCTGATGCTCCTTCAGTTGAGATGACTGGGTGAATCCTTTCCCACAGTCTGAGCATGTGAATGGCATCTCCCTAGTGTGAACTAACTGACGTTGCAGCAGGTGAATCGACTGAGTGAATCTCTTCCCACAGTCTGAGCAGGTGAATGGGCTCTCCCCAGTGTGAACTCGCTGGTGTCTATGTAGTGTGGACGAATGAGTGAATATCTTCCCCGATTCAGAGCAAGTGAATGGCTTCTCCCCGGTGTGAACTCATTGGTGTCACTGTGGTCTGGTTGAGCGTGTGAATGTCTTCCCACCATCCGAGCAGGTCAATGTCCTCTCACTGGTGAACTTTAGGATATATCTTCAGCATCGATGACAGAATGTATTGCTTCCCGCTGTCAGAACAGGTGGAGCATCTCACTGTGGTGTGAACTTGCTGATGTATCTTCAGGCTGGATGACTGAGTAGTTCCCCTCCCTCACACAGAGCAGGTGAACGGCCTCTCCCCACTGTGAACTCACTGGCGTGTCTGTGGGTAGGCTGTGAGTGAATCCCCTCCCTCACACAGAGCAGGTGAATGGCCTCTCCCCACTGTGAACTCACCGGCTTGTGTGTGGGTAGGCTGTGAGTGAATCCCCTCCCTCACACTGAGCAGGTGAATGGCCTCTCCCCACTGTGAACTCACTGGCGTGTCTGTGGGTAGGCTGTGAGTGAATCCCCTCCCTCACACAGAGCAGGTGAATGGCCTCTCCCCACTGTGAACTCACTGGCGTGTCTGTGGGTAGGCTGTGAGTGAATCCCCTCCCTCACACAGAGCAGGTGAATGGCCTCTCCTCACTGTGAACTCACTGGCGTGTCTGCGGGTAGGCTGTGAGTGAATCCCCTCCCACACTGAGAGAAGGAGAATGATATCTCACTGCGATCAATTCTCTGTAATTCAGACAGTCAAACGTTTGAATCCCTTCTACAATCAATGCAGTAGAAGAACTGATCTCCAGTGAACAAATGCTGGTGTGTTCTCAGCTCCCCGGTTCAAGTGGATTTCACTGAGTTACAACAGAATGCTTGATTTCAGTGACAGAACACATTACCAGATGTTATGAGATAATTCTTCATCTCCGTGGATCGACAACAGAGGTGTTGGTGTTGCAAAGAAAATATTTGGTCACTCCTTAAATATCCAGTCATTCAGCAAAACTGATGTGTTGTTGTGTTTGAGATTCCCATGCGCAAGTATTCTGCCATTTCAAACCTGTAAAAAATATTTGCAAAAGACATCAATGGGAGAAGGAGAGTATTTCAGGAGAGATTATAGTCTGTGGTGATCTGGCGATGGGCATCTCCACCTACCTGCCTTTTCACCATAACCCTTAATTCCCCTACTATGCCAAAATCTATCCAACCTGATTTGAAGACAGAATACAATATTATGTTAGGACTCTTGGCAGTGTGGAGGATCAGCGAGATATTGGGGTCCATGTCAATTTTACAATTAAAGGCGCAGCGCTGATTGTCATTGTTGTTAATAAGGCCTTCATCAACCATGGAACTGAATTCACGAGTGGTGAGGTAATGTTGCAGCTGTACAAGACCTGATTTATACCCCACTTCAAGTATTCTGTTCAGTTTCCTCATTACAAGAAGGATGTGGATACTATAGAAAGAGTGCAGAGGAGATTTACAAGGATGTTGCATGGATTGGAGAACATGCCTTATGACAATAGATTGAGCGAAATTTGTAGCGAAGGAGGATGAGAGGTGACCTGATAGATGTGTAAAAGATGATGAGAGGCACTGATCGTGTGGACAGCCAGAGGCTTTTTCCTGGGGCTGAATTGGCAAACACAAGGGGCATTGTTTTAAGGTGCTTGGTCGATTGGAATGTCATAGATAGGTTTCTCACACAGAGTAGCAGGTGTATGGAATACACAGTCAGCGATGACAGTACAGACAGATACTATGCAGTCTTTTGAGAGATTCAGATAACTTCATGGAGCTCAGAATACACAGAGTGCAATGCAGTTGGAAAATAGGAGGCAGTTTCTGGAACAGGTTACATGGACGGCACACTGTGTATTATATTGTAGATTTCCATGTTTCCATAAGCACTCATCCTCTAACAAGGCTCGGATCAGACATTCTGACTGACCATCAAATTATCTGACTACATCCCTGTCTTTATGAGAATGGGCTGTTTCTGACCTCAATCAACCTGTGACTTGGCTCAACTTGTCTCTCTCCTTTGGGATTATTTCAAGTTCTGGTCGTGTTCCACAATACTACAAAGATCACGTGTTACTGCATGTACGATCCTGGAGATTTACTAATTACTTGGATCGCCCCCCCCCCCCCCCCCATCTGCTGATTGACAGTGATGAACCCATCGATGGCAATGCCAATGAATATATAGTGGAGGGCAGTGGTTATTCTCATTGGAGTGCGGCACCTTTGTGATCTGAAAGCCAGAAGTCACTTGTCATCGAGGCAAAGGTGTTTCATATCGTTATTGACCCAGAGAGAACTAAATCTGATGGAAGGTTTTATTTCCGTACAGCACTAATTGACATTTTCACTGACTGGAAGGTAAACTCTCCAACCGAGCTTAACTGGGAACTATACTTTCGTTCGGAGTTCATAATCCTCGGATTTACATAGTGGAGCACGGCGACGTTCAGGAGATACATCCGCTCGCAGTTCCTTCGAATGTACGGAACAACACCGGTACTATTGCCCATGGCTGCCTCTTTACCCAGAAACCCTCACAAAGAGAAACCTCCCGGTGTTGTTGGGTTGGTTGTGGGCTGGGCTGAGAGGTTGGAAGGTGGTGGTGCATGTGTGAATGTGGTTTGGAACTTGTTGAGGGAAAGAGAGTGGGGAAGGAGCGGGAATTGCTGGGAGGGGGTTGCCTGGGTCTGGTAATGGCAGACAAGGTGAGAGGAGGGGCTGAGGGAAAGAGAGTGGGGAAGGAGTGGGAATTGCTGGGAGCGGGTTGCCTGGGTCTGGTAATGGCAGACAAGGTGAGAGGAGGGGCTGAGGGAAAGAGAGTGGAGAAGGACCGGGATAGGGATTTGGGAGCAGAGGTAGGCAGCTGGGGAGAAATGGATTATTGTGAAGGGAGAAACAAAAAGGAATAAGGAGATAGTGAGGGGATGGATGAATGAAAATCAAGACAAAGGGAATAAAAGAATAAGAAATGACAGTGGAGAGAGTTCTGAAAGTAAGGAAGATGAACAAGTTGAGAGGGGAGGTGTTGTCATAAATGGGTTTAATGAGAAGGCGCAAGGACACATGAAGAAAATTAACCCGTTTGTGCTAACAACAACTCTGGCAAATAAGATAGGGGAAATAGTATTTGCAAAAGTCCTTAATGATGGCAATCTATTGGTAAGATGTGCGAATGAGGAACAATTTGAGAAAGCACTCAAGCTAAAAGAGATAGGAAAATGCAAGGTCGAATATACAGGGAGGGTGGGAGCACGAAATAGTGGTTGTAAAGGAGTGATCACGGGTGTACCAATGAGTATAAACATGGAAGAGTTGAAGAGGAATATCAAAGGGGGGAAAGTAATTAATGTTCTAAGACTGAAAACAACAAAGGAGGGAATGAAAAAGGAAAGTGAAACAGTATTGATTGAATCTGAAGAAGCAAGAGTGCCAAGTAAAGTTTTCCTGGATTTCATGAGCTACCCAGTAAGGGTATATGTGCCAAAGCCATTGAGGTGCTATAATTATCAAAGGTTTGGACACATAGCTAAAAACTGTAAAAGGCAGAGGAGATGTGCCAGATGTGGGGATGTTCATGAATATGTAAAGTGCGGAACAGGAGTGCAACCAAAATGCTGTAATTGTGGAGGAGCTCATAATGTGGCATATAGTGGGTGTGAGGTTATGAGACGGGAGAATAAAATTCAAGAAATAAGAGTGAAAAGAAAGATCACTTATGCAGAAGCTGTAAGAATGTCATGAGAACAGAATAATGCTCCTAATGACCAGAGAGCAATTGGGATGCAAGAGATGCAGCGAAGAGTAAATGACAGAATTTATGTGGAAAAAAAAGCTCCAGTAACATTCATTGCAGGATTCATTAATTGTACGGCAGAGGTAAAGTCAAAAAGTGACAAAATTCTGCTGATGGTCAAAGCAACAGTAAACCATTTAGTGTTAGTAGGACTGACATGGGAAGAAGTCAGGGAGAACCTCACTAATCAGTCAAGCCAGGACGTGTCATAGTTTGGTTAGTACTCATTATGGTGATTCTTTTGAATGGAATGCAAGGAGTTTACTGGCCAATGGCCAGGAATTTAAGGAATTTATTAAGGAAATGGTTGTAAAATCAGATGTAGTGTGTATTCAGGAAACTTGGTTGAAACCAGCTTTAGACTTTGTGGTACATGGGTATACAATGATAAGAAAAGATAAAAATCTAGGGGGAGGAGGAGGTTGTGCTATGTTAATCAAGCAAGGTACACCGTATAGAGTACTGGAAAAAGGAGACGATCAGGAATACATAGTGGTGAAAATATGGGAGAGAGAGGAGGGAGTGGTTATAATTAACTACTACAATCCATGTAAAAGGTTGGATTTGGACAGCCTACTAAGGATACAAGGACAAAATAGACATAAGGTAGTGCGGTGTTCAGATTTCAATGCTCACAGCACAATATGGGGGATCCGATTACAGATTCAAATGGAACTGTAATTGAAAATTTGATGGAAGAAAGGGATTTGGTATGTATGAATGATGGGAGAGGAACAAGGATAAACATAACAACAGGAACTGAGTCGGTATTAGATATTACGTTAGTGTCTTATGTCTTGGCTGTCATCAGTAACTGGGGCGTTTGGACTGCTTCAACAGTAGGTAGTGATCACTACCCAGTTTTATGTTCAGTGGGTGAAAGAGTTGAAATAATACCAGGTGGGGTAGTCCCAAAGTGGGTGTTTGGAAAAGCAGATTGGGGTAAGTTCCAGAAGTTAACTGAAGAAGCATTGACAAGGATTGACATTTCTGGAGATATAGATGAATTAAACAGTCAGGTGACTTCGGCAATTATTATGGCAGCAGAAGGATTTATACCCAGGACTAAAAATAGGATGAATAGAAAAATAGTGCCATGGTGGGCAGAGGAATGTGGTCAGGCTGTAAAAAACAGAAACAGAGCATTCAGGCTAGTTAAAAGAACCCACAATATGCAGCATTTGATTCAATATAAGAAGGCACAGGCAGTGGTGAGAAGAAGTATACGTCAAGCTAAAAGGGCAAGTTGGAGGAGTTTTTGCAACAAAATAGGAAGAACAACGCCTGTGGGAGAGGAATGGGGAATGATTAAGAGGATGGGGGGCGATAGAAGGGATTGGGAGCATCCAGTAATGATATCTGAGGAGGAAACAGCAGTCTCCAGCAGGGATAAGGCTGAGATCATGGCCAAGTCATTTGTAAAGATACACAGTTCAGAAGATTTCTCTGAAGAAGGGAGAAGGAGAAGGGAAAGAACAATGAGTCAATACCCAGGTGTGTTAAACAGGAGGGAAGAAACAGATGATATAACTGATGATCCATTTACTTTGGCAGAAATGGTGAGAGCAATAAAGAGATCGAGACCAACCTCCCCAGGGAAAGATCTAATACGCTACATTATGCTAAAAAATCTAGGAGAAGGAGCGCTCTTGAAGTTACTGCATTTTTACAACAGAGTGTGGGAGGAGGGAAGGTTGCCAAGTGCATGGAAAGAAGCAGTAGTAATTCCAATAAGGTAACCTGGCAAGGATCCGTCAAAACCCACTAGCTACAGGCCAAAAGCACTAACATCAAATATATGTAAGGTAATGGAAAGGATGATAACTGAAAGGTTATCATATGATCTTGAGAAGAGAGGAATGCTGGAAAGTTATCAGAGTGGTTTTAGGAAGGGAAGGAATTCCATGGACTCAGTGATAAGTTTAGAGACTGAAATAAGAAAGGCCCAGGCAAGTAAAGAATCAGTAGTTGCAGTGTTTTTTGACATTGAAAAAGCCTATGATATGATGCGAAAGGAAGGATTATTAATTAAACTGCACAAGATGGGGGTTGGAGGGAGAGTTTTTAATTGGATTAAAGATTTTTTGTTTGGTAGAAAAATTCAAGTTCGGATTGCATCATAATTGTCAATACAGTCCACAGTGGGAAATGGCACACCTCAGAGTAGTGTGATTAGCCCGTTACTTTTCATCATCATGATCAATGATGTCTTCACAAAGGTACCAGTGGATATAGGTAGGTCACTGTTTGCAGATGATAGGGCCTTGTGGAAAAGAGGCAGGAACACGGAGCATATAATCAGGAAACTACAAGGAGCAATTGATTAAGTGGTAGAGTGTGGTTATGATTGGGGATGTAGATTTTCAGTGGAAAAAACTCAAACTGTATTTTTCACTAGGAAAAGAATTGAAGTAGGGAAGAAGTTAAGGATGTATGGGATTGAATTAGAAAGGGTTGGATCATTTAAATTTCTGGGAGTTATATTTGATTCACGATTAACATGGGCAGACCATATCAGAGAAGTTGATGAGAATTGTAAAAAAGTAATAAACGTGATGAGCTGTTTGACTGCTAGGGAATGGGGAGCAAGTTGTTCAGCATTGAAGAGAATGTATGTGGCTTTAGTAAGATCTGTGTTGGATTATGGAAGTGTAGCATATGGATCAGCAGCTAGGTCTCTTATAATGAAACTGGATGTGATTCAGGCTCAGGTTTTGAAAGTGTGCAGTGGGTCTTTTAAAACATCACCAGTATCAGCCCTGCAGGTAGAAATGGGAACAATGCCTTTGGAATTGAGAAGGACGCAATTGATGGCAAACTACTGGGTTAATTTGCAGTGACTCAATGATTCTCACCCTTCTTAATGAGTGTTGCAGGAGTCCTGGGAAAATGGGTGGTTACAGAGGGAAAACTTCAGTCGCGTAGGGAATGATATTGCTAGATCATGTGGAGTGTTTGATCTAAGGATAAGTCCTTCAGTAGTTTATCCGGTTGTAGCTCCATGGATGCTGGTATGGCCTGATGTAGACTGGCATTTGTTAGAGGGAAAAAGGAAAGGAAAGTATAAAATTGATTTGGTAAGTGCATTTAACTGTTATGTGATGGAAAAGTATAGTGATTATACTCAGGTCTATACAGATGGTGCTAAGGAACCTGAGACCAGAGTGACAGGATTTGGGGTGGCTATACCAGCAAAAGCAATTGCAATCAGCAGAAGAATATCTGATAAGTTAGCGGTGTGTCCAGTGGAGATGATGGCAGTGTTGGTTGCATTGTGATGGGTGGAGAAATCTAAACTAGTCAAAGCATTGATATGCTCAGATTCATCTTCAGTTCTAGCAAGTTTAAGGTCTTCTCACTCAAACAGCCGGCAAGATGTACTTCATGAAGTCCTTCAGTCAGTCACAAGAGTTCCAAATCAGGGAGGTCAGGTTAAATTTCTATGGGTTCCAGCTCATGTAGGGGTTAAAGGGCAACAAAAGGGTGGATGAGTTTACAAAGAGGGCAATAAAGAAAGAAATTATAGAAATGCATATTAGTATTAGTAAAGCGGAGGTTAAGTGTGTAATCGGGGAAAAAATTAACCAGATGTGGCAAGAAAGGAGGGACAGGGAGGGGAAAGGGAGGCATTTATATCAAATACATAAAAGTGTTGCAGGTACTAGGGTAGGAAGTAGATACAGAAGAGAGGAAATTGTGTGGACAAGGTTAAGGCTGGGGCACTGTGGACTAAACCAAACACTGAAATTGGTAGGGAAACACCAGACAGGACTGTGTGAGGAATGTCAGGAAGAGGAGTCAGTAGAGCATGTAGTTCTGAGTTGCAGGAAGTATGGGATACAGAGAGAGATGATGAGAATTAATCTAAGGGAATTGGGGGTGCATTGGGGGTGCAGGAATTCACATTAAAAGGGTTGCTGGGCATAGGTGGAAGAACACAGGTCAGGGTATTTTTAGCTTTCTTAAGGGGTACAGGGTTTTTTTTATAGGATATGATGGATAAACAAAAATAGGGTACTAGGATGGGGAGGATAAAGTGTAGGTTAGGGTACGTGTATGTGTGCGTTTGGGTGAAGGGATTTAGAATGTGAGTCCATCGCATACTCCGGAGCAGAAGGTGGCGGTAATGCCCCATTAAGCTGGGGAGGGGGAGAGGGAGAGAGTGAGAGAGGGAGGGAGGGAGAAAGAGGGAGAGAGAGGGAGAGAGAGGAAGAGGGAGGGAGAGAGAGGGGGAGGGAGGGAGAGATGGGGGAGGGAGGGAGAGACAGGGGGAGGGAGGGACAGGGGGAGGGAGGGAGAGACAGGGGAGGGAGGGAGAGGGAGAGAGAGGGGGAGGGAGGGAGGGAGAGAGAGGAGGAGGGAGGGAGGGAGGGAGAGAGAGGGAGAGAGGGAGAGAGAGGGAGAGGGAGAGAGAGACAGGGGGAGGGAGAGACAGGGGGAGGGAGAGACAGGGGGAGGGAGAGACAGGGGGAGGGAGAGACAGGGGGAGGGAGAGACAGGGGGAGGGAGAGACAGGGGGAGGGAGGGAGAGACAAGGGGAGGGAGGGAGAGACAAGGGGAGGGAGGGAGAGACAAGGGGAGGGAGGGAGAGAGGGGGAGAAGGGGAGAGAGGGGAAGAGAGGGAGAGAGAGGGGGAGGGAGGGAGAGAGAGGGGGAGGGAGGGAGAGAGAGGGGGAGGGAGAGAGAGGGGGAGGGAGGGAGAGAGAGGGGGAGGGAGAGAGAGGGGGAGGGAGGGAGAAACCTCCCTGGCCGCATCGAAAGGCCCGAGAATGCGCATGCGCCGCAAAGTAAGCGGCGGCGGCACCAACGCCGGGGAGTCGAAATCTCTCCGGGGCCGGGTACGGATCATGGGGCTGAGAGAGAGGGAGAGGACCAGGAGCATCGCGGGGTGCAGCACCGGTGTTGCTGGAAATCACAGTAACTGTCCTTCGGTCGCGTTTCAGACGCCGGTGAATGAGAACCCGGCCGGAACCCGCTCTTACCTTTGTCCGGTAGTTGTCAGCCTCTGCTACTTGGCGCATGCGCGATAGTCGGGATGGGTGGCGACAACCACGCATGCGCAATGATTTATCAGGCGAGAATCTGCAGATCCTGAACCCAAAGCAACAGACACAAAATGCTGGAGGAACTCAGGGGGGCAGGCGGCGACTCTGGAGAGGAGTGAACAGTCGGCGTTTCAGACCGAGACCCTTCAGGACTGGAAAGGAAGGGCGGGAGTCAGATTGTGGGGCGACGTGAGGTGATAGGTGAAAACGGGAAAGGGGGAGGCGTAAAGTCAAGAGCGGTGAAGTCGGTGAAAGAGATATAGGGCTGGAGAATAATAATAATAAATACTTTATTGATCCCGAGTGGGAAATTCTTTCGTTACAGCAGCAATATTTAAAATCGGACTTAACAGTGTGACTTTACAAAAAATAGAGAATAATAAAATACACAGTAATACTGTACCAATGTGCAATAATAATGCATGAAACAATATTGCAGAGACTATTGAACTATGATCTGTCGCAGAAAGATATATTAAATTGACTTTATTTTTTTACATCCTTCACAGACATGTGGAGTAAAACTGTTACTCCGTCTAAATGTGTGATGTGCAATCATAGTAATTCATAATAATTTATGATAAACAGAACAGTCAAGGTGACATAGAAATGCACTCAAATCAGCGTGAGTTAAGCAGTCTGATTCCTGGTGGAAGAAGCTGTCCCGGAGCCTTGGTCCTGGCTTTTCCGCTGCGGTAGCTTTGCCCCGACGGTAGCATCTGGAATATATTGTGATTGACGGGACTCAGGTTCCCAATGATCCTCCGGACCCTTTTTACACACCTGTCTCTGTAAATTTCCTGAATCATGGGAAGTTCACAACTACAGATGCGCAGGGCTGCCCGCACCACTCTCTGCAGAACCCTTCCATTAAGGGAGGTAAAGTTCCCATATCAGGCATATCAGACAGTCAGGATGCTCTCAATTATGCCCCTGTAGAAAGATCTTTGGAGTTGGGGGGCCCATACCAAATTTCCTCAACCGTCTGAGGTGAAAGAGTCACAGCTTGTGTGTACAGACCACGTGAGGTCCTCAGTGATGAGGATCCCGAGGAGCTTAAAGCTGTTTACCCTCTCCACCCCAGATCTATTGTTGTCACCAGGGGTTAGCTCGTCTCCATTCCTCCTGTAATCCACAACCAGCTCCCTTGATTTTTCGACATCGAAGGAGAGGTTGTTTTCTCGACACCAGTGTGTCAGAGAGATGACTTCTTCCTTGCAGGCCACCTCATTATTGTTTGAGATTAGGACAATCAATGTGGTGCTGTCGGCAAATTTAATGAACAGATTGGAGCTGTGGGTGGCCGGTTAGCAGATGAACTGTTGTATGTGGTTATCTGATAGGAAAGAGCTTCTGTAACGATCCTTGTGACAGCGGTGCTGAGTGAGTCTGTTCGAAAGCTGTCTGTGCAATCGGTCATGGAGAGGATGTGTCCGATTGTCCGTAATGGATGTCCATTTGATTAGTGACACCACTCCTCTCCACCACTCACTCGAAAGAGCCCCAGTTGTGGCCAAGGACGGGTCCAACCTTTCTGATGAGTTCATTTTGCATCACAGCACCGATGCTGCTCCCCCAACATAAAGCGGCAAAGGAGACTGCAGTCGCTACAACAGACTAGTAAAACATCTCCAGCATCCTGCCTAACACATTCAAGGATCTCGGCTTCTTTAGAAAACGGAGACCGCTCATCCCCTTCTTGTAAAAAACCTTACTTCTGTTACTTGTGTTCTCAGCGCCCGGTTCCAGTGGATTTCACTGAGTTACATCGAAAATATTTCAGTCACGTCTCCGGCTGA
This sequence comes from Hypanus sabinus, assembly GCF_030144855.1. NCBI lineage: Eukaryota > Metazoa > Chordata > Chondrichthyes > Myliobatiformes > Dasyatidae > Hypanus > Hypanus sabinus. The sequence goes on from NW_026778996.1 coordinate 144,035, forward strand.
GATGAGACACTACTTCAAGGATCAACAACCGATATATCGGTGTTTCAATGGAAATATCTGGTCACTCCTTAAATATCCGGACAGAGGTGTGTTGTGATTGAGAATTCCCGGACACAAATTGCTGTTTCTTTCCTGTAGAAAGATTTACAGAGGACATCAATGGATGAAGGACTGAATTTCGGGGACGGCATGGTCGTGCACTTTGGTAGAAGAAATAAAAGGGCGGACTGTTTTGTAACTGGAAAAAATATTAAAAAACATAAAAAAATTAAAGGGCGTTCTGAATCCCCGTGTAGGATTCCCTGAAGGATAATTTGCAGGTGGAGTCGATGTTGAGGAAGTTCTCTGTGATGTTGACATTCACTTCGAGAGGAAAAGCGAGGGTGCATTGGTGAGGCTTTACATGACCACTACCTTCGGTCCAGCATATCTTCAACACCACTGTCACGTGACAAGAACAAGATACCCACGGGTACGTAACAGACTACATCCTTTATACAAGGTCAGTAAAAGCAAATTTTATATCTCTAATCCATAAACCATCATCTGCACCTCGTGATCAACACAATCCAAAATCTATTTCAGAAAAAGTATAATTAATTATAATATGAAGTAATAAATACTGCCACATGGGATCCAAAGCTCTATCTCATAACGACCTGAATATAACTTGCACACCCAAACCTGACACAAGACGTCGAATTAAAAAAAAACTCAGGAAAAGTTCGATAATCTCCATCCACATTTCCACAATTTCTTAAAATTTCTTTCCTTCCATAAATAGAATCTGCCTTTTTGTATAGTAAAAGTACTGCTGTTACAACATCGATATTTAACTGTGCTTTCCTAATATCATCTTCCAAACGTAAAAATGAATTCAATGTCATACTGCACTTGCCCACCCATACCTTTACAAGACTTCTAAATAAAAACAGTCAGAAAAATTTGCACAATAGCCCCCTCAATTGCATTTCCAAAAATTAATCAAAAGTCCGTCCTTCAATATCAAAAAATAATGCTATTACAGCGTCTTTATTTAATTGTGCTTTCCTAATATGATCTTCCAAACCGAAAACTGCTCCAAATGTTATTCTACCCTTCTGAATTCCCCTCTGATAAAACGTGAAATCACCTCTTTTATGGAAAATATAATTCAAACGCTTGATTACCATACATTCCACAAGTTTGCATAAATGAGACGTTGATGGTGTTGACCTATAACAAGGAGGATCAGACAGGGAGCTCCAGGTTTTAGAATGGGTACTAAAACAACCATTTTCCATGAGGAAAGTGGATGGCCAACCTCCAAATACGATTCAAAAAGTTAGTATTTCCACACAAGAAAATTATATACATACCTGTTGAATCAAGAATTTGTTCTACAAGTGCGTCATTCATTTTATTCCCACTCACAACTCTATACCCTGCCCCTTTCCTTATAAAATTGGCAACACCACCCCTCTACCAACTAACCTGTCAAGCCAAACGACAATATAATCCTGCACAGGAATGAAAACTTAATATGTGCAGGTTTCCTGAACAGACATAACATCAGAAGGAACTAACAAATCAGAAATAAATTTCTCAAAGTCTTGACCATTATAAATCAGATCTCTTGCATTTCTTTTTCTTTTTACTATTCAGAAAAAAAACAAGATTTACAGAGTGCAACACATAGATACATCTCAACATAACTTGTGTACATTCATATATTGTAATAAAATTGATCAAAATGTTATAGCATAACACATAAAGGTATAACACTCTGTAATCAAAAATTTTAAGATAAGTAACACAACATAAAATAAATTTTTCATATAAAAAGACAACCCCCTACCAACTACCATAGAAAAAAGCTGATGGATGACAATGGATAATTAGAAAAAAAAACATATTCACTTAAGAAGAGAAGATAAAAATATACATCAAAGTCTGTGCACTGTTAAACTTTATAAATTGGAAATGTAATTTAGGAAAGGTCCCCAAATATCATAAAAAGATTGTATCGAATTTAAGACTGAGCAGCGGATCTTTTCTAAATTTAAATAAGACATAATATCACGTATCCTTTGAATATGTGTAGGAGGTGTAGACTCCTTCCATTTCAGCAAGATTCCTCTCCTTGCTAAAAGAGAGGTAAAAACTAAAACCTGTAGGTTAGGAGTATTTAAAGTTATATTTTCATTTGCAATTATACCAAACAAGGCTGTTAGGGGATTTGGGTGAAGTTGGACCCTAGAATGCTGTGAGAAGGTATGAAATACTTCCCGCCAAATCTTTTCAATTTTAAGGCAAAACCAAAACATATGAATTAATAGGCATCAGCAGAGTTGCATTTATTACAAAGGGTAAAAACTGGACAGCTTCTGCTGTGAAATGTAAGCTCTATGAACCACTTTAAATTGTAGAAGAGAATGACGAGCACAGAAAGATGAATTTAAGAATCTTATTCCATCTATCATCAGAAATCTGACAATTTAGGTCACCCTCCCAAGTTTATTTTATTTTATCTAAAAAGTCTTGTCGAGAATCAATCAACAACTTATAGATACCGGTAATAGAACCATTAACAAAAGGTTTTAAATTTAAAAGATCGTCCAGTAAATTTTTATCAGGACCTAAAGGAAAAGTAGCAAATTGGAAATGTAGAAATTCTCTAATTTGAAGGTATCTGTAAAATTGTGTTTTTGGGAGTGCAAATTTATTTGACAATTGGTCAAATGAAGCAAGAGATCCTGAATTAAACAGGTCCCAAAAACACAATACCTAGTTCATCCTAATATTTAAAGACTTTATCAGTCATGTAAGGGATAAAAAATAATTAAGGAGAATGGGAGATGATAATGAAAAATTTGCTAAACCAAAAAATTTTCTAAATTGAGTCCAGATCCTTAAAGTAAGCTTAACAATTCTGTTATTTGTTGTTTTATTTGCTGAAAAAGAGTATGATCCAAGAAGAGAGACAATAGAGGAATTTTTGACAGAATTAACTTCTAAGGAGACTCATGATGGGCGATCTTTACCATAAGTATAATAGAACCAGAAAGTAATATTCCTTATATTGGCAGCCCAATAGTAAAACCTAAAATTGGGTAGGACGAGTCCACCCATCTCTTTATTTCTTTGTAGGTAAAATTTACTTAAACGAGCTTGTTTATTATTCCAAATATAAGAGGTTAAAATTGAAGCTAAAGAATCAAAGTACGTCTTAGGAATAAAAATAGGTAAGGCCTGAAAAAGATATAAAAATTTAGGAAGGATCTTCATTTCAATCGAATTAATTCGGCCAATTAGGGATAAAGAAAGAGGGGACCATTTAGAAAGCGTCTTTTTAACAGAAATCAATAAGGGGTTTAAGTTTTATTTAAATAAATTCTTTATTTAAAGTTTTTAGTAATTGTTACACCTAGATATGTAAATTGACTTGTAACAACATTGAACGGAAATTTGGCATTTATTTTCCCAGAAATTGAAAGAAAGAACCAAAGGTAAAGAAGTTTCAGTGTTAAGAGATAAAAAAGTAAAATATCATCAGCGTGTAACGAAATTTCATGAGTCATACCTTCCCTTGGTATACCAGAAATGTCCTTAGATTCTCAAAATGCTATTGCTAAGGGTTCTATAGCTAAAGCAAAAAGTAAAGGACTAAGAGGACAACCTTGTCTAAGTTCCCCGCTTTAATCTAAAGGGCTTAGAAATTCGGGAGTTAGTAATAACCTGAGCAGTAGGAGACAAGTAGATTAATTTAACCCAAAGAATAAAATTAGGCCCAAAATTAAACTTTTCTAAGGTCTTAAAAAGATAATTCCACTCAATCCTATCAAAGGCATTTTCTGCATCTAAAGATAATATACACTCTGATATTTTTGGATGGTGAATATATCACATTCAATAACCAACGTATATTAAAATGTGAGTAACGATTTTTAATAAATCCTGTCTGTCTGGTCATGTGATATAATAGATGGTAGAATATTTTCAAGTCTTCGAGATAAGATTTTGGGTAAAATTTTTGCATCAACATTTAATAAAGAAATCAGTCTGGATGAACAACATTCAGCTGGAGTTTTTTTAAGAATAAGAGAAATAAAAGCTTCATAAAAAGACTGAGGGATTTTATCTGATTTGAAAGACTCTGATAAAACAGTGGATAAATAAGGTGTAAGTAACATAGTGAAAATTTTATAAAACTCCCCAGGATTTCATTGATATATTTTAATACTATTATGTATGTTCACAAGTAGACTGATACAGATACCCCACCCAACAAAACTTAATTTAAGGCTTCCCACAAAACACCAGTTACACCAAGATACCTTTCTGCAGCTTTCACAATAATTTTAATTTCCTCAGTAGGATGAGATGTCTGATAAGTACAATTCACCACATCGGTTATAAACAACAGAAGCTTCATTTTATCCAACAGTGAAGTATCTTTGTTGAGAGAACTGTGATGCCGGCATATATCCACTGACGTCACAGTCTGTTCTCTGAGTGGGATCACTTTATCCAGTTTACCTGCTCTGCTTGCTGCACTTGTCCTTGAACAGGCCCTTCTGCTCACTGTGTTGTTCTGAACCAATTGAACCGGTCACTTCATGCCTTACTAAACCAATCACTTCTGCCTACACAAGGGACACATCCCTCCATTCTCCTCACATCCACGTGGTATCTAATAGCCTCTATCACATCTGCCTCCACCACCACCCCATATTCACTCCAGACACCCACCACTATGGGAATGAAAAACAAATCTTGAAACGCAAATCTCCTTTAACCATTCTGAGCCAGGTTTTTAACATCATTGTCTTTTCTAATTGTTTTTGTTTAACAGCAGCTATGCAGAAAAAACATACAAAATTACACTAAATTACAAAATACTTAAATACTTAAATACTGCAAAAATGTCCAATGAGGATGTGTTCCCCCTTTCTCCTGAAGTGCATGCCCACTGGCATTGGACATTTCCTCCTTAGAGAAACAATCCCGGCTGTCCACACTGTCTGTGTCTCTCACATTCCTATAAACGTCTGTCAGACCTCCCTCAGCCTCTGCCACTCCGGAGAAAATTCCCCGAGATTGTCCGGTCTCACTTTATCCAGGCAGCATCCTGTTAAACCTCTTCCACTCACCATGCAAAACCTCCGTATTATTCCTGTATTCGAATGTAATTCTCCAGATGTGATTAAATTAGAGATTTATACAACTGCAGCATAACTGCCTGACAATGGAACCACTATCTGGGAGTTATGAACTCGGATTCCAAGATCCCCCCTGTAGATCATCACAGTCCAATCTCGCCCCATGAATACAGCAGCAAAGAGATAATGCTGAGGCTTTATAAGACACTAGTCAGACCACACTTGGAGTATTGTCAACAGCGCTGGGCCCCAGATCTCAGACAGAATGTGTTGTCAATGGAGAGAGTCCAGAGGATGATGTTGGGAATGAAGGGGTTAAAATATGAGGAGCACTTGGCAGCTTTGACCCTGTGCTCACTGGAACTCGGAAAAATGCGGGGCATCTCATTGAAACCTACCAAATGTTGAAAGGCCTGGATAAGGTGGATGTGGAGAAGGTATTTCCTGTGGTGGGGCACAGCCACAAAGCAGAGGGGCCACCTTTTCAAACAGAGGTAAGCAGCTTATTTTTTTATTAGTCAGGGAGTATTGGATCTGTGGAATGCTCTGCCACAGACTGCGTTGGAGGCCGAGTGTGCGGGTATATTCAAGGCGGCAGTTGATCGTTTCCTGATCAGTCAGGGCATCAAAGGATATGGCGGGAGGTCAGATATCTGGAATTGAGTGCGATCTGGGATCAGCCATGATTGAAAGGTGGCTGACTCATTGGGCTGAATGGCCTAATTCTGTTCCTATGTCTTATGGACTTATGAACAGAAGCCCACTCAATCATGATGAATCTCCTCTGCACTCTTCCAGCACAAAACATCCTTTGTACAGAATGCTAAGCGGAACTGAATGCAACTTTTCAAGAACGTTGTCAAGTCAGGCAGCATCTGTTGAGGGGAATAGAGTCGATGTTTGGGACAGAACCCCTCCCTTACGGCACTAACACAGGCCGTTCAGCCCAACCTTTCCATGCTGTCTTCCTGTCCATTTAAACTAATCCCTCTGCCTGTCTTTGACACAGAACACAGAAATCTACAGCACATTACAGGCTCTTCAGCCCACAATGTTGTACCGACCATGTAACCTACGCTAGAGACTGCCTAGGATTTCCTGATCGAATACCCCTCTATGCTTCTAAGCTCCAAGAACCTATCTAAGAATCTCTGAAAATATCCTATTGTATCCACCCCCACCATCGTTGTCGGCAGAGCATTTCATGCCCCCACAACTCTCTGTGCAAGAAACTTACCCCTGACATTCACTCGGTACCGACTTCCAAGCAGCTAAAAACTACGTCACCTCGTGTTAGTCACTTCAAGCCTGGGAAAATGCCTCTGGCTATCCACACGGTCAAAGCCTCTCATAATCTTATTACAATTACTTATGTACAGGTTAGGAGAAATATAGCTTCAACATCACCTCACAGCTCTTGAACTCAATCCCACGGTTGATGAAGGTCATCACACCAGACCCCTTCCTAACAACACTGCCAACATCCACAGCAGCTTTGAGTGTTGTATGGACATGGACCCCAAGATCTCTCTGACCCTCCACACTGCCAAGAGTCTTACAATTAATATTATATTCTGTGTTCAAATTTGACCTGCAGAAATGAATCTCTTCATCTGTGTTGAACTCCCTCTGCCACTTCCCAGTTCTGCATCCGAGGTGAGGAAATAGATTGTTGAGCCTCTGGCAAGGATCATTATGTCCTCATTCTCCACGGGAATGGTCGCGGAGGATTGGAGGGAGGCGAATGTTGTCCCCTTGTTCAAAAAGGGTAGTAGGGTCAGTCCGGATAATTATAGACCATTGAGCCTTACATCTGTGGTGGGAAAGCTGTTGGAAAAGATTCACAAAGATAGGATTTATTGGCATTTAGAGAATAATGGTCTGATCAGTGACAGTCAGCATGGCTTTCTGAAGGGCAGATCGTGTCTAATAAGTCTGGTGGAGTTCTTTTAAGAGATGACCAGGCATATAGATGAGGGTAGTGCAGTGGATGTGATCTACATGGATTTTAGTAATGCATTTGATAAGGTTACACACGGTAGGCTCATTCATAATGTCAGAAGGCATGGGAACCAGGGACGTTTGACCAGGTGGATTCAGAATTGGCTTGCTTGCAGAAAGCAGAGAGTTGTAGTGGAGGGATTACATTCGGATTGGAGGGTTGTGACTAGTGTTGTCCCACAAGGATCAATTCTGGGATCCCTACTTTTCGTGATTTTTATTAACGACCTGGATGTGGGGGTAGAAGGATGAGTTGGCAAGTTTGCAGAAGACACAAAGGTTGGTGGGGTTGTGGATAGTGCAGAGGATTGTCAAAGATTGCAGAGAGACATCGATAGGATGCAGGAGTGGGCTGAGAAGTGGCAGATAGAGTTCAACCTGGAGAAGTGTGAGGTGGTGCACTTTGGAAGAACAAACTCCAAGGCAGAGTACAAAGTAAATGGCAGGATACTTGGAAGTGTGGAGGAGCAGAGGGATCTGGGGCTACATGCCCACAGATCCCTGAAAGTTGTCTCACAGGTAGACAGAGTAGTTAAGAATGCTTATCTTTCATAACTCGAGGGATAGAGTTTAAGAGTCGCGACGTAATGATGCAGCTCTATAAAACTCTGGTTGGGCCACACGGAGTACTCTGTCCAGTTCTGGTCACCTCACTATAAGAAGGATGTGGAAGCACTGGAAAGGGTACAGAGGAGATATACCAGAATGCTGCCTGGTTTAGAGAGAATGGATGATGATCAGAGATTAAGGGAGCTAAGGCTTTACTGTCTGGAGAGAAGGAGGATGAGAGGATAAATGATAGAGGTATAGTTGATATTAAGGGGAATAGATAGAGTGGACAGCCAGCGCCTCTTCCCCAGGACACCACCGCTCAATACAAGAGGACATGTTTTTAAGGTAAGGGGAGGGAAGTTCAAGGGGGATATTAGAGGAAGATTTTATACTCAGAGAGTGGTTGGTGCGTGGAGTGCACTGCCCGAGTCAGTGGTGCAGGCAGATACACCGGTGAAGTTTTAGAGACTACTAGACAGGTATATGGAGGAATTTAAGCTTAGGGAGGCAGAGTTTAAGGGTCGGCATAACATTGTGGGCCGGAGGGCCTGTACCGTGCTGTATTGTTCTATGTTCTATGCTACTGAAACAGGGAAGGTTGTGTTACTGGCTGGATCATTTGCTGAGATTCACAATCAGGATAATTTAAGTGAAGAAGTTAAACAATGCAGGGATATGTTTTTCAATGAATACCCTGATGTGCTGGAAGTCAGCTGTAGAAATGATAGTATCACTGATGGAGAGATTTCTTTGTATGAATTTAAGAAATCCATTAATAATGCAGGTCAGGTGTCCCCAGGAAAGAGTGATATTTGAAATGATAATTGTATATAATTCTCTTCTGTGAAAATATTAATTGTTTGAATTGTGCATCTACTTTCCTCATGGAAAATGGAAATAGCAGTGCCTTTTCTAAAACCTGGCAGATCTCCATTTGATCCTTCTAGTTAAGGGCCTTTATCGTGAACGTCTTATTTATGTAAACTTGTGGAATGTATGGTAATGAAGCGCTTGAGTTATATTTTGGAAAGAGTGGTGATAAAGTGTTTTATTAGAGTGGATTTTGGAAGGGTGAAAAGACATTAGATTCAGTTTTAGGTTTGGAAGATGATATTCGGAAAGCAGAATTAAATAAAGATGTAATAGCAGGATTTCTTGATACTGAAAAGGGAAATGATATGGAAGAAAGGACTTTTGATTAAATTAGGAGTGAGGGGGTCATTGCATAATTTTACTGAGTTTTTTTTGGATGGACTGTCTAAGCACCGGTCGGCATGTTACGTTTGTGTTCCTGTGAGACAGAGAATGTGATCCAACAAGGCAGTATTTGTAGCCCTTTATTTAATATTATGCTTAATGATATTTTCTCTGAGACGGGAAAATGGGATACCCTTGGTAAAGCATAATATACAGATGACGTAGCTTTATGGATTAGAGGTATTAATTGCAATTTGCAATTAATAGGTCAAACAGTGGGCAGATTGTTGAGAATTTTAAGCTTTCAGTAGTTAAAACACATTACGTGGTTTACAAACAGCATTAATAGACTTGCACTTGAATTAAAATTATATGATTAATGTCTTGAGGAAGTGTCAGTGGTAAGATTTCTCAGTATGTGGATGAATAATAAGCTGACGGGGAAGCACCTATCAGTAAAATAATTGATAAATGTAAAGGAGCTTTAAATCTCCTCAGACATCTATGTGGGTATTCTTGGGTGCAACATGAAAATCTTTGTTCACCAATTGTATTTGTTTAATTTGATCTGCTCTTGATTATGTCTGTGTGGCTTATGGATCAGCTGCACCTTCAAATTAAAAATGTTTTATGTGATACAATTACAGACTTTAAAATTGTTTTCTAGTGCAGTAATATTGTCTCCTGTTTTGGCTTTACTGATTGCAGTGGGACAATTACCCTCAAAGTAACAGAGGTTGAAATTGATGTCAACATACTGGATTAATTTGCGGGGGCAAGGAAATGATCATCCTGTTAAAGGTGTGCTGGAGGACGGTTGGGGACATCACTAGAAGAGTGTTTTTTGTTTTGGGTGGCTGGGTTCTTATCACGCTGGGAATATGGGAGTATTTGATGATACAATATGTCCCACTGTAGCTTTCTCTGTAAGCCAACCTTGTTTTTTCCAATGACTTCAGTTGATTTTAGGTTACACGAACTGATTCGGTTCTGCCTGAGAGTCTGTGGGTTCATTAGTATATTAATGAAAGTTATTATCATACAGTAACCATTTTTACAGATGAATCAAAAGATAAGTTAACTGGGGATGTTGGTGTGGCAGTTTTTGTGTGACTGAATTGCAGGTATTTATAATTTGCTCAGAATACATTTCGGTTTTGATGAGTCTTAAACAGATCATTCTGGCAGTAGGTCAGATTGACTGTTGGAAACTTGTCAAACAGTATTTTATATATAAAGTTTGATTTATATGTCTGCACATTATGGGCCCTGCACATCACACTGTTGAGGGAAATGATGGGGTTGACTGTTTAGCAACAAAAGCTGTTAAATGTTAAGCTGTGGATATAGACCTTCCACTTAGCAAATTAGAAGCTAAAGGGTTGGTAGTGTTAAGAATTAGGGGCTTACAGCAAGACTTGTTGGATTATGGACATTGTGCTGTCTTTACGACAGTTATTTAGTTTATAATATTTTCGCTTAGTAATTTATTCGATAGTATTTTCTAGTTAGAATTAGAAGTGTTTAAAGTATATTCATTGCATGTAAAACATATCGGCATTCGATGACGTCACATCCGGTTTCGCCGCGTCTTGTGGGAAAGTACCGGTTTGAAATTAACGCGAGGGTGGGGGCTCACCACGAGGCACACCTGAGCAGAAGTTGTTTTGCAGGCATGAGAAATCACAGTGAGAGCAACGCTGTAAGTTAATAGATATCGATATATTGAACTAAGATGTTAATGCCAATCCTGTTAGAAGTACCGACGGTCGATAATGTTTATGCTTTCGTTAGTTAAAGAGTCGCGGATAGTTTGCATGGAAGTGTATTTAAAGTAGTCAATGGAGCAGGTAAACTCTGCCTGTATACTGCACCTTAGTGTAATGTAGTTATACTCACCTTTGCAAGTATTTACAATTGAAATGTGATATTAAGGAAGGAACAAATACTGTATCAATCTTGTATTGTTTTATCAACAGTTTTCACCATATGTTAATGTGAAGAGTGAACAGTAAATGGTTAATCTTACTGCGATCTGGTTTCATTGACTGGTTTATCTCGACGTTGAATTCGGCGTTATTAGTACACGCGAAGGAGAATGTTACAGACATAAAGACAGACACCTTGACATAATGCATAAACCTGTTGGGTTTATATTAGAATGGCTTAAAAAAAGGGAAAGAATATTGACATGACATAGAAATGCCCACACTATGCTTAATTATGCCTTGTATCTAATTGGAAAACTTCATTCTGTGTCGTGTACATTTTGTCATTATTAAACTATCGAAACACATACTATTTCAATGTGATGCGTATAAGGCTGAAGAAAAATCAAATGCAGTTTTCAGTGCAATCGTTGGGGGGGAGGGGGTAGATAGTTTTCAGATAAAACTTTATTAAATTATGGGATTGACTTTAAATTAATTCACAGTTTGAGCTGGAAAAGGCATGTAATTGTGTTAAAACTAAGGAAATGGCATATAAGGTAGCAAAGGTGAGTGGGATGATGGATTATTGGGATGCTCTTAAATCCAACAAAAGGCAACGAAAACAAGCCATAGGAATGGTCAAGACGAAATATGAGGGCAAACTGGCCAATAATAAAAATCAGGATACTAAAAGTTTAGTTTTCAGTTACATGAAGAGTGAAAGGGAGGTGAGAGTTGATTCTGGACCATTGGAAAATGATGCTGGTTAAGTAGTAATGGCGGACAAGAAATGGCAGATGAACTTAATGAACAAACATCACTGTCTTTTCCGATCAGCACCGCCCCCACTTGTCCCATTTAACCTGTCTCATTACGGGTGAACTTTAGGACCTGGGGGAGCTCAGGACTCGCCGCCCGCAGCTACTGCTGAATCCCCGGTGTTTGTGTTTGGTTGACGGATGCGGTGAACGAGTCAAAATTAATCGATCGACAATTCTCATGTCGTGTTTATTTCACTCCATAGAACAGTACAGAAAACAGGCCTTTTGGCGTTTCTAGTCTGTGCGGAAACTATATTCCGCTCGTCCCATTGACCTGCACCCAGTCCGTAACCCTCCAATCCTCTCCCATCCATGTACGATCCAATTTATTCTTAAAACTTAAGAGTGAGCCCGCATTTACCACGTCAGATGGCAGATCGTTCCACACTCCCATCACTCTCTGAGTGAAGGTATTCCTCCTCATGTTCCCCCTAATCCTTTCCCATTTCACCCTAAAGCCAAGTCCTCCTGTTTTTACATTTCCTAATCTAAGTGGAAAGAACCTACTCGCATTTACTGTCTATATCCCCCATAATTTTGCAAACCTCTATCAAATCTCCCCCTCATTCTTCTACGCTCCAAGGAATAAAGTCCTAACCTGTTCAATCTTTCCCTGTAACTCAACTTCTGAAGACCTGGCAACATCCTAGTAAATCTTCGTGGCAATCTTTGAATCTTACTGATATCCTTCCTACATGTAGGTGACCAGACTGCAAATTTGGCCTCACCAATGCCTTATACATACTCAGCATAACATCCCAACTCCCGTACTCAGTACTTTGATTTATGAATGCCAGGATGCCAAAGGCCTTATTTACAACCCTGTCTACCTGTGACGCCACTTTCAGGGAATTATGTACCTGAACTCCCAGATCCCTTTGGTTCTCTGCACTCCTTAGTGCCCTACCATTCACTGTGTATGTCCTACCTTGGTTTGTCCATCCAAAATGCAACACCTCACGCTTGTCTGCATTGAATTCCACCTGTCATTTCCTGGCCCATTTTTCCAGTTGGTCCAGATCCCTCGGCAAGCTTTGAAAGCCTTCCCTGCTGTCCACAACGCCTCAAATCTGGGTGTCATCAGCAAAATTGCTGATCCAATTGACCACATCTATATCACTGATATAGAAAACAAACAACAATAGTCCCAGCACAGATCTCTGAGGCACAGCACTAGTCACAGGTCTCCAGTCTGAGAAGCAATCATCCACTACCACTCTCTGTCTTCTCCCACACAGCCATTTTCGAATCCAGTTTCCAACCTCTCTATGGATATCTAGTGTCTGAACCTTCTGAACTAACCTCCCATGTTGGACGTTGTCAAAGGCCTTACTAAAGTTCATGCAGACAACATCCACAGCCTTTCCTTCATCTACTTTCTTGGTCACCTCCTAGAAAAACTCTACAACATTCACTAAACACGATCTACCACGCACAAAGCCATACTGACCATTCTTAATCAGCCCTTGGCTGTCCAAATACTTGTATATCTGATCTCTCAGAACACCTTCCAATAAGTTACCTACTACTGATTTCAGGTTCACTGGCTTGTAATTACCTGGTTTACTATTGGAGCCTTTTTAAAGCAACGGAATAACATGAGCTACCCTCCAATCCTCCGGCACTGCACCCGTGGCTGAGGACATTTTAAATATTTCTGTCAGGGCCCCTGGAATTTCTACACCAGTCTCTCTCAAGGTCCAAGAAAATATCAAGTCAGGCCCGGGGGATTTATATACATTTATTCACTGTAAGGCAGCAGGCACCTGCTCCTCTTTCATCTACAAATGTTCCATGACACTACTGCTTGTTTCCCTTCCTTCCATATACACTATCCCGGTTTCCTGAGTAAATACTGATGCAAAAAAACTGTTTAAGATTTCCCCCATCTCGTGAGGCTCCACACTCTGATCTTCTAGGGAACAATTTTGTCCCTTACTATCCATTTACTCTCAAAATATTGTTAGAAATCCATTGGGTTTTCCCTTCACATTATCTGCCAAAGCAACCTCATGTCTTTTTGACTTCCTGATTTCCTTCTTTAGTATTTTCTTACATTTGCTTTACTCTTCAAGTGCCTCATTTTTCTTTGTTGGCTATACCTTCTCCCTTTTTCTTAAACAGATCGCCAATATCCCTTGAAAACCAAGGTTCCCTATGAACTTACTGAATACATCCTTGCCACAAAAAAAAACTTTTCCCAATCCACTCTTGCTAGATCCTTTTTTATTTCCACAAAATTGGCCCTTCTCCAACTTTACCAGAACATTAAGCTGCCAGCTCTGCCCCTCCTGCCACCAAGTCTCACCAATAGCAGTAATGTCCTAATTCCACGTGTCAACAAACGTCCTAAACTCCTCTGTTTTACCTACAATACTCCTTGCATTGAAATAGCTGTACCTGAGAATATTTATATCATGCATAAAGTTTTTTTTTCATTTCCGTTTATACATGCAGTCCTCTCATGTTCCTTATCCTCCTGCACCTCACTATCTGCTCTAACACTCTGGTTCCCCGCCCTCTGTAAATCTAGATTAAATCCCCCGGAGCAGCACTAGCAAATCTACCCGCATGGATGTTAGTTCCCTTCCAGTTCAGGGGCAAACGGTCCCGTCGGAACAGGTCCCACCTTCCCGGGAACAAAGCCCAATTGTCCAGAAACATGAAACCCTCCCTCCTGCACCATCTCCTTAGCAACGTATTTAGCTGCACTCTCCGCATATTTATACTTACAGGAAATTTACTCCTGACGCCCGTCCCGGGACTCGACCCGTTTACAGACCCGGAGCGGAACCAGAGCAGATTCTCAGCCACTGGTTTGCATCCCCAGTCCGGAAGAAAGGATAAAGTTGCACCGTGAATTTATTCCCTGTGAAGGTGTGGAGATGGGACGTGGTCTCCGCGTTGTAAAATGAAACTGTCCCGGTCTCGTAACTGAGATAAACTCGCACCCTCCCGGGGATGGGATCGGCAGCTAGACGGGACTCGGGGGAGGTGAGACCACGGTCCACGTCATAATCCCGATGTAACACGTCACCATTCAGCCTGATGATCCAGAATCCGGTCTCCGGACTCAGATTGACCCGTCCATTCCTCTCCACAGACTCTGCGGCGACACCCAGCCACCAGAACCGATTCCCCGTCACCTCCACCTCCCAGTAATGTCTCCCCCATGTGAATCCCTCCGATCCCAGCACACATTCCCGGTCTGTGAATCTCTTCCCGATGTCAGGGAGATTCTTCCAGGTCTCGGTCCGTCTCACACTCTTCCGATCCTCAGACACCTCGAGATACGGACTCGCCGTTTCCAGATCCAGGGTGACAAAGACTAGGGGGAGAAGCAGAGAATTAGAGAGACCCCGGGGATCGGGGGGAGACTCGGTCGGCTCGGCCCCGGGGATCGGTGGAGACTCGGGCAGCGGGACCCCGGGGATCGGGGGGGAGACTCGGGCAGCGCGGCCCCGGGGATCGGGGGGGGGGAGACTCGGACAGCGGGGCCCCGGGGATCAGGGGAAGACTCGGGCAGCGCGGCCCCGGGGATCGGGGGGAGACTCGGTCGGCTCGGCCCCGGGGATCGGTGGAGACTCGGGCAGCGGGACCCCGGGGATCGGGGGGGGGGAGACTCGGGCAGCGGGACCCCGGGGATCGGGGGGGGGGGGGAGACTCGGGCAGCGGGACCCCGGGGATCGGGGGGAGGCTCGGGCAGCGCGGTCCCGGGTATCGGGGGGAGCCGGGCAGCGCGGCCCCGGGGATCGGGGGGAGACTCGGGCAGCGCGGCCCAGGGGATCGGGGGGAGGCTCGGGCAGCGCGGCCCCGGGGATCGGGGGGAGCCTCGGTCAGCGCGGCCCCGGGTATCGGGGGGCGACTCGGGCAGCGCGGCCCCGGGAATCGGGGGGAGACTCGGGCAGCGCGGCCCCGGGGATCGCGGGGAGACTAGGGCAGCGCGGCCCCGTGGACCGGGGGTGGTGGAGATCTCAGGCGCGGTCGCGTGGCCGACACGAATCGTTGACTCGACAAAAGCGGCTGCACAACTAATGTCTCCCCAAGGGTTTGCCGCTGGACGGAGAGCAGAGAGACCCCTGACCCTTGACTCCTCAGACAGGGGAAACATCCTCCCTCACTCCTGCCTGTTGACCCCTGAAAGAATTTTGTGTTTCCATGAGATCTCCTCTCATTCTTCGAAACTGGGAACAGAGAACAGAGAGCAGTACAGCACAGGAACAGGCCCGTCATACAATGTTCACGTTTATTTGTTAGTGTGAAGTGGGGCATTGTGATGGTTTGAGACAGTAAAGGAGGTGATAATGGGAACCAGTAGGGGAGAGATGAATGGCAGATTGAATCAGGAGGGGGAGAGGTGGAAAGCCTGTGGGTGAACTGTGTGTGTGGTCGTAATGAGAAGCTGGATGGGGCAAAGGTGGGAGACGAGGATGACTTTGTCCCCTTTCCCACAACCCCATCCCCCGCAGACCCTCTTTAGGACAGGGGATGAATTTGCAGAAACCCTTAAGTAACACAGGTCCTGATGAAGTGTTTCAGTCTGAACTGTCGACTGTTTACTCTTTTCCATAGAAACTTCCCAGCCTGCTGTTCCCCCAACAATTTGTGTGTGTTACTCTGCTTAAATATACTCAATTATTTGGCCTCCACAGCTGCCTGTGGCAGATCCACTATCCTGTGGATAAAGGAATTCCTCCGCATCTCTGTCCTAAATGGACATCCCTATAGTCGGAGGCTGTGCTTACCGTTTCCGACCCACCCACATCCTCCCAACATCAACTCTCTCCAGACAGGTGTCAGAGAGATCTGGCGAGAACCTTCATCAGGACCTGTCTTGATTGGTCAGAGTCTCAAAAGTAATGGGGAGGAGGCGGGTGAATAGGGTTGAGAGGGATAATAAATCAGCTAGTCTGCTAAACTCCAGTGAGCACAGGCCCAGAATCAACAAAGACTCCTCATGTGTTAACTCTTTCATTCCCGGAATAATTCTTGTGAACCTCCTGGAACCTCTCCAATGTCTGCACATGCTTTCCAATAGGAAGGACCAAAACTGCTCACAATACTCCAAGTGTGATCTCACCAATGCCTTATAAAACCTCAGAATTACATCCTTGCTCTTGTACTCTAATCCTCTCGAAATGAAAGCAAACATTGAGTTTGCCAATCTTACCATTGACACAAACTGCAAGTTAACCTTCAGGGAATCCTGCACAAGGACACCCATGTCCGTTTGCACCTCTGATTTTTGAGTTTTCGCCCTGTTTACAGAATTGTCTATGTGTTTATCCCTTCGACTAAAGTCGTACGTGTCTAAGTTTGTACCTGCCAAACTCTACCTCTGCTACAAGATCCTTATTCCGTATACTGGTGCATTCAAATAAGACCATAAGACAAAGCAGCAGAAGCTGGCCATTCGGTCCTTTGAATCTGCTCCGCCATCTTATCATGAGCTGATCCATTCTCCCATTTAGTCCCACTCTCCCACCTTCTCACCATGACCTTTGATGCCCTGCCTACTCAGATACTGATCAATCTCTGCCTTAAATACGCACAATGACCTGGCCTCCACTGCCGCAACAAATTCACAGATTCACCACCCTCTGGCTAAAAAAATTCCTTTGCATCTCTGTTCTGAATGGGCGCCCTTCAATCCTTAATCATGTCCTCTCGTACTAGACTCCCCCACCATGGGAAACAACTTTGCCACATCCACTCTGTCCATGCCTTTTAACATTCGACATGTTTCTGTGAGGTTCCCCCTCCTTCTTCTAAACTCCAAGGAGTACAATCCAAGAGCGGTCAAATGTTCCTCACATGTTAACCCTCTCATTCCCGGAATCATTCTAGTGAATCTGCTCTGAACCCTCTCCAATGTCAGAACATCCTTTCTTAAATAAGGAGCCCAAAACTGCACACAGTATTCCAAGTGAGGTCTTACCAGTTCCTTATAGAGCCTCAACATCACATCCCTGCTTCTATACTCTATTCCTCTGTAAATGAATGCCAACATTGCATTCACCTTCTTCACCACCGACTCAACCTAGAGGTTAACCTTAAGGGTATCCTGCACGAGCACTCCCAAGTACAATTGCAACTCAGAATTTTGAATTCTCTCACCATTTAAATAACAGTCAGCCCGTTTATTTCTTCTACCAACGTGCATGACCATACACTTTTCAACATTGTATTTCATTTGTCACTTCTTTGTCCATTCTCCTAATCTATCCATGTCTCTCTGCAGACTCTCTGTTTCCTCAGCACTACCATCCCCTCCACTTATCTTTGTATCATAAGCAAACTTAGCCACAAAGCCATCTATTCCATAATCCAAATCGTTGTTATACAACGTAAAAAGAGGTGGCCCCATCATGGACCCCTGTGGAACACCACTGGCAGACAACCAGAATGGGGTCCTTTATTCCCACACTCTGTTTCCTGCCAATCAGCCAACGCTCTATCCACATATGTAAATTTCCTGTAATTCCATGGGCTGTTATCTTCTTTAGTGGCCTCATGTCCGGCACCTTGTCAAAGGCCTTCTGAAAATCCATGTACACAACATCCACTGCATCTCCCTTGTCTCGCCTACTTGTAATCTCCTCAAAAAATTTCAATGGGTTAGTCTGGCAGGATTTTCCTTTCAGGAAACCATGCTGAGTTTGGCCTATCTTGTCATATGCCTCCAGGTACTCCGTAACCTCATCCTTGACAATTGACTCCAGAAACTTCCTAACCATTTCTCAAGCTAACAGTTCTATAATTTACTTTTTGCTTCCTTGCCCCTTTCTTAAATACGAGAGTGGCATTTGCAATCTTCCACTCGTCCGGAACCATGCCAGAATCTATTGACTTTTGAACGATCATTGCTAATGCCTCCGCAATCTCCACAGCTACTTCCTTCAAAACTCAAGGGTGCATTCTATCTGGTCCTGGAGATTTATCTACTCTTAGACTATTCAGCTTCCTGAGTACTTTCTCTGCCGTAATTGTGACTGCGCACACTTCTCTTCCCTGACACCCTTGCGAGTCTGGTATTCTGCTGATATCTTCCTCAGTGAGGACAGATGAAAATACTCGTTCAGTTCCTCAGCCATCTCCTTATCTCCCATTACAATTTCTCCAGCATCATTTTCTATCTGTCCTATATCCACTCTCAGCCGTTTTCAATTCTTTATATACTTGAAAAAGCTTTTAGTGTCTTTTTAATGTTATTTGCGAGCTTCCTTTTATGGTTCATCTTTTCCCTCTTAATGGCCTTCTTATTTTCCTTTTGTAAGCTTTTAAAAACTTCCCAATCCTCTGTCTTCCCACTAATTTTTGCTTCCTTGAATGCCCTCTCCTTTGCTTTTACTTTGAGTTTCACTTCTCTTGTCAGCCACGGTTGCATCCTTTTTCCATTCAAATTTTTTTTTCCTTTTTGGAATATATCTGTGTTGCACCTTCCTCACTTCTCACATAAACTCCAGCCACTGCTGCTCTGCTGTCCTCCCGCTAGTGTCCCTTTCCAGTCAAGTTTGGCCACATCCTCTCTCTGTAATTCTCTTACTCTCACTGTAATTTCCTTTACTCCACTGAAATACCGAAACATTGGATTTCACCTTCTGTTTCTCAAATTTCACAGTGAACTCAATCATGTTATGATCACTGCTTCCTAACGGTTCCTTCACCTCAATCTCTCAAATCACCTCTGGGTCATTACACAATATCCAATCCAGTACCTCTGATCCCCTGGTGGGCTCAACAACAAGCTGTTCTGAAAAGCCATCTTGTAGACATTCTCCAAATTCTGTCTCTTGAGATCCAGTGTCAATCTGATTTACCCAATCCACTCGCATGTTAAAATCCCCCACAATTATCTTAACACTGCCCTTCTGGCAAACCTCTTCTATTTCCTGTTGTAATCACTGCAGCTGTTAGGAGGCCTGTATACAACTGCCATCAGGGTCCTTTTACCCCTGCGATTTCTTAGCTCAACCCAGAAAGATTCTGCACCTTCCGATCCTATGTCACCTCTTTCTAATGATTTAATATCATTTCTTACCAATAAAGCCACGCCATCCCCTCTGCTTACCTGCCTATCCTTCCGATACACCGTGTATCCTTGGACGTTCAGCTCTCAGACATGCATCCTTTAGCCACGTCTCAGTGATGGCCACAAAATTATACCTGCCAATCTGTAGCTGTACGACAAGATCATCCACCTTATTCCTTATGCTGTGTGTATTTAAGTATAACACCTGAAGTATAACACTTTTTGTTTTGATTGCACTGCAACTCATTCCATTGGCTACAAATTTGCTCCATCACCTGCCTGTCCTTCCTGACATCTTTACTGCTCACTATCTTAGATTTATTTCTGTTTTCCTCCTCCTCCGCTCTATCATTCCAGTTTCCCATCCCCCTGCCAAATTAGTTTAAACCCTCCCTAACAGCTCTATTAAACATTCCCGCGATGATATTGATCCCCTTCGGGTTCAGGTGTAACCCGTACTCTGGCACCATGCGGGTATCTGTACCAGGCTCACAGATACTCCTGTCTTTTCCCCTGACTATGGAATCCCCTATGACTACCGCATTCCTCTTCTCCCTCCTTCCCTCCTGCACAACAGCGCCAGGCTCAGTGCCAGAGACCCGGTCACCATGGCCGTCCCCTGTCAGGTCAACAGCATCCGAAATGATATACTTGTTGCTGAGGGGGGCAGCCACAGGAGTGCTCTCCACTATCCGGGCATTTCACTTCCCTCCCCTGACAGTCACCCAGTTTTCTGACCCCTGTAGCCTAGGGATGACTACCTCCCTGTAGCTCCTTTCTATCACCTCTTCATTTTCTCTAATAAGCAGTAGGTCATCAAGCAGCAGCTCCAGATCCCTAACACGGTCTCCGAGGAGCTGCATCTCGGTTCACCTGACACAGATGTGGCTATCAGGGAGGCTGGAGGTCTCCCAGGATTCCCACATAGGTCACCCTGAACAAAGCACTAACCCTGCTGACATGCTACCTAATTCTACAGGAATGAAACAAAGAAATATAGATCTACTCACCCACTTACTTCACCAAAGACACGAACTTTTTAAACCGTCAGGTAATGTGCCCTGCTGTTTCCCCGTCCATCTGGGTCGATTTGCCAAGGGGAGAGAAAGAGTCGGTGCCTCGCTCTCACCTCTTCCCATTACCGCCTAAGCCCAACACTCTGCTGCCACCCACTCCGCTGCTCGCTGTATAGGGTGGTCATCTTCTTAAAATTTCGCTGTTCTTGTACATAAAGTTTTAAAAAAAAAACTGCCTTCCTTCAGAATTTAGCTCCCACGCCGCCCTTCTTGTCCCACTCTAAAAAACACCTTCAGTCGTGTATTCATCAGCCTATTCCACACTGTCCACATGAAATTCAGCAAGGCCTTTGATGTCGATGATAGACCACACGGAGTATTGTCTGCTTTTCCGGTTCCCGAATATGGGGAGGATGTCATTACACTGGACAGCAGGCTTCAGGAGGATGTTACCAGGACTGGGGGATTGGGTTAAAAGCAGAGAGTGTATAAGCTTGGGCTATTCAGCTGTAGTGTAGGATGTTCAGGTATGACCCCTTATCGAGGTAAATAATTCATAAGCAGCTTAAATAAAGTTTCTTTTTCCAAGAAATGGGAATGCAGAACCAGAGGACTCAGATTGAAAGTGAGACAGGAATTTTTTCTGAGTGCTCTATCAGGTAACATTCTTATAGAGATGGAGGTTGGTAAACGGAATTTGCCCTCAGACGCTGTAGAAACAGGTAAAAATAAAATATTTTAAAATAAATTTGGGCAGGTACACAGATGAGAAATGGTTAGAGGGATGGGGGGGGGGGGAGGCAAACAGACACAAATGGACCATGCTCAAGAAGACCTCTTGGTCTTGCAGATTGATGAATTGGGCCGTGGGTTCAACATCAATCAAACCCTCCCAGATCATCCTCCTGAGGAATCTCACCCCTGTCTGTGAAGTGTTGATGTGATGTCACGTCAGAGGGCAGCTCAGGGCCACAGAACAGACAGGCTGGGTAAGGACGGCAGATTTCAATCCTAAATGTGAATTTGTGCCTATTTCTGTGGCCGTGTGTCACACTCTGATAGTATATCCGTGTGTGTGTGTGTGTGTGTGTGTGTGTGTGTGTGTGTGTGTGTGTGTGTGTATACACTTTGAAGGAGAGTGTGTACATTGAAGAATTTGTATGTTACAGTGTGTCATCACATGTCTGGTGTGTGTTGACAATGTGTCACATGTGATTGACTTGTTTAAATGAATAAATGACTATCTCTGAAGAGATTGGTTTCCAGGTTACAGAGGGAAATAACAACATACATTGCTGAGGCTCTGACTACAATCTGCCAGTCCTTCCTGTGTATGTGTGTGAGGGAGCTTTGCCAGGCCGGTTATGCTTTGTGTGCTTCTCCTGAGATGAAATCTTGACCCATGTCAATGCTTGTTGGTGTGTCCGAGCTCATTCTTTCAATGCTTCAATGTAGTGGTCTGATCACCATAAGGCATTGGAGCAGAATTACGCCATTTGCCTATCGAGTCTGCTCCACCATTCAATCATGGCTGAACCAGACTCGATGGGCTGAATGGCCTATTTCTGGTCCTATATCTTATGGTCTAAATTTTGATATACAGCATAAAATGAAGGTGTCCTAACACTGACCCCTGTGGAACACGACTCACTGGCAGCCAACCAGAAAAAGATCTATTTACTCTCATTCGCTGTTTCCTACCAATCAGCCAATGTTCTAACCATGCCTGTAACTTTTCTGTAATACCCTGGCCTCTTCACCTGGTTACCACCTTCATGTGTGGCACCTTGTCAAAGGCCTTCCGAGATTCCAAATATACAACTTCCACTGTGTCCCCTTTATCTATCCTGCTTGTAATCTCCTCAAAGAATCCCAACAGGTTTGTCGGGCAGGACATTCCCTTAACAAAGCCATGCTGACTTGTCCTATCTTGTCCAGTGTCACCAATCATTCCATAACCTCATACTTAACAACTGACTCCAATTTCTTTCCAACCACAGGGGTGAGGCTAACTGGTCAATAACATCCTTTCTGCTGCCTTTCTCCTTACTTAAAGAGTTAAGTGACATTTGCCATTTTCCAGTCCTCTGGCACCATGCTAGGGTCCAGTGATTTTTGAAAGATCATTTGAAATGCCTCCACAATGTCTACCACAAACTCTTTCAGAACACTAGGGTGCAGTTCATCTGGTCTGTGTGACTTATGTACCTTTAGGTCTTTCAGCTTTTTGAGCACCTTCTCCCTTGTAACAGTAACTGCACTCACTTCTCTTCCCTCGCACTTTTCAACACCAGGCACAGTGCTAGTGTCTTCCACTGTGAATACTGGTGCAAAATATTTGGTTTATCTGCCATCTCTTTAACCTCTGTTATTATATATCCAGCCTCATTTTCTCGCGGTCCTATATCCACTCACATCTCTGTTTTATTTTTTTACAATACTTGAAAAACAATTTGATATTGTCAGCTAACTTGTTTTACAAAGACAGGTGTGTAAAAAGGGCCTGAAGGATCATTGGAGACCATTGCATATTTAGATGGAGACATAACTTAAAGATTTTTAATCCTCATGTATATGAAGGATGTAAGTAATAAAGTCAATTCAATTCAAATCAATTTCTTGCTTATTTTTTCCCACCCAATCCTCCTTTTAGTTCCTCTCTGTAGATATTTAAAAGCTTCCCAATCCTCTCTCTTCCTACAAATTTTTGTTTAGTTGTATGCCCTCTCTTTTGCCTTTACATTAACTTGTCAGCCATGGTTGTACTATTTCGCCATTTGAGTATTTATTTATTTTTCGAGTACATCTGTCCTCATTTTCCCAGAAACTGACACCATTTCTGCTCTGCTCTCATCCCTGCCAGCAGCTCCTTCCAATTTGCTTTGGTCAACTCCTCTCTCAGACCACTGTAATTTCTTTTCCTCCTCTGAAATACTACAATATCAGACATTACTGTCTCCTTATCAGATTTCAAGTTGTACTCGGTCATGTTGTGAGCTCTGCCTCCTAAGGTTTCTTTTAACTACTCACCTCTGGTTCAATACATAACACCCAATCCAGTAGAGCTGTTCCCCGAGTAGGCTCAACGACAAACTGCTCCAGAAAGCCATCACATTGCATTCAACAAACTCACTCCCTTGAGATCCTTTACCTACCTGATTTTCCCAATTGACCTGCATATTGAACTCTCCCATGATTATCATAACATTGTCCTTTTCATCAGCCTTTTCTATTTCCAGCTGTAATCTGTGGGCCTCAACCCACTGACTGTTGGGAGGCCTGTGTATGACTGGTGTCAATGGCATTTTTACTTTTGCAGTTCCTGACCTCAACCCACAAGATTCAACATCTTCCAATCCTATGTCCCATTCTTGCAACTGATTTACCAACAGAGCCACGTCACCCCATCGGCCATCCTTCCTTCCTTCCTTCCAGTATTACCGATACATTGTGTAACCTTGAACATTCAGCTACGATTCCGTGATGGCCACAACACCAAACCTGACAATCGTTAATAGTGCAACAAGATCATCCACCTTATTTCTCATACTCCATGTATTGGGATGTAACACTTTGTGTACTGTATCTGCTACCCTTTTTAATTCTGTATCCCTAATGCACTGATATTCACCTTGCTGGCTGCAATTTTGTCCTCACATCTGTCCGCCCTATCTGACAGACTGACTGTACGCTATCTTTGCATTTTTACCATCAGTTCTATCCCTTTACTCCACTTCCAACGCCCCCCACCAAATTTGTTTAAACCCTCCCCGACAGCTCTATCAAACATCTGTGAGAATATTGTTCTCCCTTGGGTCCAGGTGCGACCCATCCCTTTTGAGCAGGTCATTCCTCCACCTGAACAGATCCCAATGATCCAAGAACCTGAATCCCTGTCCCCAGCACCATCTTCTCAGCCATGTTAATCTGTCAAATTATCCTGTTTCTACCCTCACCAGCACGTGGCACAGGCAGCAATCCAGAAATTACAAACCTGGGGGTGCTGCTTCTGAACTTTCTACCAAGCTCTCCAAATTCTATTTTCAGGACCTATTTGCTTTTACTTCCAATATCATTGTCACAAATTTACCAAGATATCTGGCTCTTTTCCCTCCCTCTCTAAAATGCTGCGGACACGATTCGAGGCATCCCTGACCCTGGCACCCAGGAGGCAACATACCATTCAGGTGTCCCGTTCACATCAATAGATTCTCCTGTCTGTTCCCCTGACGATTCAGTCCCCGATCATGACCACTCCCCTCTTCTGCCTCTAACAACAGTGAGAGTTGCTGATCCGGAAGGGGGAAGACCTGTGTCTGTCAGAGTCTGCACTCACAGGGCACATGAAGGACTTGTGTATTTACCTCACAATCCCTGTCATCACACTGATACCTGCTTTTATTCCCTATAATATTATCATCAGTATCAAATTCCCAGCTCCTCTGGTAGATCCAAACTCATGTCCTGGTGTGTTAGTGCATTTGCCTGGGATTGGAACACAGTGGTTTACCTGCCAGTCCCATGTATTGGTTGTATTGTGACCCTGTGCTAGTGTGTTCAGGGGTCTGACATCTCCAGCTGACCATGTGACAGTGATGCCTCCCAGTCGGTGGGGTTGATGTGGAATAAACTTCAGTTCCCCTTCAGCCCAGTGTTACAGACAACCTTTGCCTCAAATTGGAACTAAATTGTGCTACATGAACAAGGAGAAATGAATCTTTGTAAGTTTTACCTCGATTAATAGCATCAAGCGTTTCTCTCAGCACTGTGTTCAACAAATAGAGGTGATCGAATTTTTCAACCGGCAGGGTCTCATTTGTCACTGACAATTCCTGGATATTGACATTAATCCTGTAAATATTAAACAGCTGGTTATAAATTGCTATTGTGAACTATTTTACAAATCCATTCAGGATTTCAGTAAAGAGCCTGTCCTACCTCCTGTTCTGACGAGTTTCCTCCTGAAATAAATAAAACACAAATCTGATTAGACTTGCACTTACTGTCCAAATCCTGAATTTCATCCAAATCATTACAAGGTGTTGAAAATTCCCACTCCCTCAATCACTCACACACACGGACAATACAGAACCACGGAGTAAATTACAGGGAAAGTTTTTGAATGTCAGACCATTACTGAGAGGATAAAACTTACAGGGAAGACAGGACAGGTTCTGCATTTTCATCTGGATATGACATCAGGGTGATAGGATGGAGGAATTTAAGATCAGTGATGTATGTGTTTGTGTGCAGGTGGAGGAAGTATCTCTATTTATGGGGAGATACTTAACAAATTCCACTAGAAATTTAGTGAAGAGGATGTGGAACTCGCTGCCACAGGAGTGGATGAAATGGAACAGCAGAGACTGACTGTCATGGGGAGGCTGGATAAACACATGAGGGACCAGAGATTTCATGGCACTGTTGCTGGTTGTGGTGAGCAAGTGACAGGAGGACTGTGAAGCAGGGAAATTTAGAGGAGAAAATGGGCCGAATGGCCTGGTTATGTTTTGAACGATTGAATGTTATCTGTAAAAGTAAAGAGACAATAATAGTTTCCCTAATCTGATGGAAACCGGA
The DNA here is from genome assembly GCF_030144855.1 of Hypanus sabinus. Lineage (NCBI taxonomy): Eukaryota > Metazoa > Chordata > Chondrichthyes > Myliobatiformes > Dasyatidae > Hypanus > Hypanus sabinus. Next base: position 170,306 of record NW_026778996.1, read on the forward strand.
TACAGAAGATAAGTCTGATGTGTGGGTCAAATTCTTTGTTCTCACTGATTGACAGAGAGACCCTCACACCAGACACACTCACAGCCTATAACTGGAAATGGGAGTTAATGGGAGTTTTAGAGGATATTTAATGTAGAATAAAGGACACCGTCAGCAGCTCTGTGTTATGATCGGAGTAAATAACTTCAGAGAAATGTGCATTCCATCCTGGGATGTACACAAGTTGTGGAAGTCCAGTTTCGAGACAATAGACAATAGACAATAGGTGCAGGAGTAGGCCATTCGGCCCCTCTAACCAGCACCGCCATTCACAGTGATCATGGCAGATCATGCACAATCAGTACCCCGTACTTGCCCTCTCCCCATATCCCTTGACCCTGCGATCTATAAGAGCTCTATCTAACTCTCTCTTGAAAGTATCCAGAGACTTGGCCTCCACTGCCTTCTGAGGCAGAGCATTCCACATACCCACCACTCTCTGGGTGAAAAAGTTTTTCAGCAACACTGTTCTAAATGGCCTACCCCTTATTCTTAATCTGTGGCCTCTAGTTCTGGACTCACCCATCAGCGGGAACATGCTTCCTGTCTCCAGCGTGTCCAATCCCTTCATAATCTTATTATTATGGGACAACAACAACCCTGAATAGATGCATCAATGGTCTGGTGAGAAACAGTTTGCTGCCATTTGTAAATGCTGTGTGTAGGAGCAACACGTCTGTTTTCTGTCTGCATTGTATTCTGTGTTACGTGTTTATTATGGTAACTCGTCACGTGAGTGGGGACGTGGTAAAAGCGAAGGGAAAAAGTTACGTATCTGTACTTTGTTCTGGGCAGGTTTGAGCTGGGGACGGGCGGATGTCATTCTGTTCTTGACCGCTGTGTTGCATCTTACTTTACAATGAATTACCCTGAAGTTTCATCGCTTCAAGATTGTATTTTGCTAATGAAGGACTGAAAGCGTATCTTGGACATTTTGAAATGTCATTATTGGAGTGATGGGAGGGTGCATCATGCAGGTATAACAACTTGTGTGAGGTCGCCAGCAGCGGCAATTGATTTGTTAGAATTGGCCTCTGTGCTGTGTTTATTTCAAATATACCATTGTTCATTTAGTGCCCTTTGACAGAAACAAATTGAAATATAATCCCGCACCTTGAGAAATATCACACTGTCTTTCTGATCCATCTGCTCCTGTAACTTTGAGATTTCCTCCTGAATAATCCTTATATTCTCTTGAATCTCCCAAAGATTTTTCTCCATTAGATTGAGAATCCTCTTCTCTTCTTCCCTGAGATCCCTGAGTAAGCTCTGCTCTTTCTCAGTGATAATCTGGCGCAGTTCAGCAAACTGGGATGTGGCGTGGGACTGAAGGCTGTGTGACTGTTCCTGTCGAAGGAAAGGTGAAGATTAATAGACTGCGTTGGTGTGTTTTGTTTCCTTTTGTCGTTAAGTTCAGTCTATTGGAGTCCATGCTACTTCTGAGAGCATTCCCGTCAACACCATTCCCTCACATTTTCCTGAAACCTATTCTCACTTATTGACCCATAAACTCCCATCTGATTCACGCACACTCTCCCCACCTTTGCAGGCTTAACGGTAATTAGCCATTCATTCCGCATGTCCTTGAGAAGTGTCGGAGTCTCTCGTGGTCACAGGGAGAGCATGCAAACTCCACACAGACAGCAGCAGAGGTCAGGATCGAACCCACATCACTGGAGCTGCGATACTCGGCTGTTCTGCATTAAATGGAGCAAAACTCGACAGTAATATCAGAAATTCCGCTCAGGAAGCCTCACCTGAACTCCGGAAATCTTCTCTTTCTGTTGCTGCTCCTTTTCCTGGAAGTCTGATTTCTTTTTTGTGAGAGAGTCTAAGGAAGATTTTAGCTGATCCTGGAAGTCAGAGAGTGAAGGAAATAGAAACAAAGATGCATCAAAAGAAACAGGTGATCAAACCCGATTATCACACAAAATGCCGGAGGAACTCAGTGAGTCAGGCAGCATCTATTCAGGGGAAATAAACAGCCGGTGTTTCGGGATGAGACCCTTCATTAGGACTGGCAAGGAATGGGACAGAAGCCAGAATAAAAAGGTTGTGAATGAGAACCAGCTGACAGATGATGGGTGAGACAACGTGAGGGGAAACGTGGGGGAGGGTGATGAAGTGAGAAGCTGAGAGGAGACAGGTGGAAGCGGTAAAGGGCTGGAGAAGAAGGAATCTAATACGACAGGACAATCGACCATGGAAGAAACGGGAGGAACTGGGCGGTTTGCGGCCCTGAGTGGTGACGAGGGAGGAGGTTAGGAGGCAGGTGTAGCACTTGTCCCGCTTGCAGGTGTCGGTGCCAGGAGGGAGATCAGCGGGGAGAAGCGAGTGGATCAGGGCGATACAGTACGTGGAGCGCGATCCGTATAGAGAGCGGAGAGTTGCAGGATGAGGAGGTGGGCTGTGGGACGGAGAGATGCTGGAATCCCTTTGGAGATGACGGAAGTTGCAGAGAGTGATGTGTTGGTAAAGAGGCTCGTATGCTGGTATGTAGGACAAAGGAGATATGTTAAGAATCAAATAACGTTAGTTTTTACCTTGTAGATTTTAACAGCTTCTGTAATCGGCTTGAAGCGGTGATCTCTGTGTTCCTGCGCGTCTCTGCAGATCAGACAGATCAGCGTCTTGTCCGTTTCACAAAACAGCTTCAGTTCTTCCTCATGTTCCTCGCAGTGAAGTTTACTTTCCTTCCCTTTCGGATTCAGGTTTAGATTTCGAAACTTTTCAGCCAGATTTGCTAAGGCCCGATTCACCCTGAGGGTGCGGTCAGCAAACACCTCTCTACATTCCGGGCAGGAGTTTCTCTCCTCCCTTTCCCAATACTGTGTGATACAAGAGCGACAGAAGTTGTGTCCGCACTCCAGTGTAACCGGATCGATGAAGAAATCCAGGCAGACGGGACAAATTACTTCCTCGCTCAAACTCTCGACCGGTCCTTTCGAAGCCATGTTAACTCCCAGCACTTCCTGATTCAGAATGCTTTCGCGTTCCGGGAGCAGCTGATCCCCTGCAGTACCGCGATTGTCCACTACGAGCGCTGCAGACTCGGGGAATCACACAACACACACACAACGCTGGTGGAACACAACAGGCCAGGCAGCATCTGTAGGGAGAAGCACTGTCGACGTTTCGGGCCGAGATCCTTCATCAGGACAGCTGGTGTGGTATACTGCGTCCGGTCTTCCCGGTGTGGCCTTTTATATATTGCTGAGACCAGACGCAGACTGGGAGACCATTTCGCTGAACACCGACGCACGGTCCACCAGAGAGAGTGCGGGATCAAAAACACATTAAACAGACAACAGATAAGAAAACGCGGCCATGGACTGCTAAGCCCGGCTACGAGCGGAGGAGGGTTGGCCGTATGTCTAGCAACCCATCTCTGAAAAACCCAATGCGACAAATACGTCAGCTGAATCTCAAAAGGTCTCATCCCTGCGGTCGGAAGGACCTTCCCCTGGAAGACGATTGAAGTCCTGCGCTGAAAGGAGAAGCCATGTGCACCCCTGGGGTTGTTCACTACTACAATAACTGTGAGGCTTCCTCAGCCAACCCGGCCTCTCCCTGTCCGGTGTATAGGATCCCTGCACTTCCAATGGTGTCCCTGTAGTCTGTAATGTGTCAGTCGGCAGCATTCCTGTACGACAGGGGTTCCCAAAGATTTCTTTAATGCCAAAGACTAATACCAATAACCGTGGACCCCAGGTTGGGAACCCCTGCTTTCCGGACATCTCGATGTGATGGCAGGACAACAAGTTTGGAGCGTCTTTCCCCGAATAGATGATCTTCCAGCAGCACTCGCTGTCCGTTTTCCTGCGCGTCCTGGGAACAGCCCGAGGATCAGTGAGCCTTCAGTCACGCAGCTGCTGTGGCACAGGCCCTTGCATCTTTCTCCACAGATCTTCGCCAGCCCACAGTCCGCAAAGAGGTGAGTGACCGTCTCGTCTCCACTGCAGTAATCTCGGGGCAGCGCGCTGTGGGAGTGATCTCCGGGCATGCAGCAAGGATCAGACTGGGAGGGGCCCTCTCGTCTCCACTGCAGTAATCTCGGGGAAGCGTGCTGTGGGACTGATCTCCGGGCATGCAGCATGGATCAGACTGGGAGGGGCCCTCTCGTCTCCACTGCAGTAATCTCGGGGCAGCGCGCTGTGGGAGTGATCTCCGGGCATGCAGCAAGGATCAGACTGGGAGGGGCCCTCTCGTCTCCACGGCAGTAATCTCGGGGCAGCGCGCTGTGGGAGTGATCTCCGGGCATGCAGCAAGGATCAGACTGGGAGGGGCCCTCTCGTCTCCACTGCAGTAATCTCGGGGCAGCGCGCTGTGGGAGTGATCTCCGGGCATGCAGCAAGGATCAGACTGGGAGGGGCCCTCTTGCCGCCAGACAGGTGAGGTCTTGCTGCCTGTTGGTGAGATCTTGTGATGAGGCATTCTGCCAGATGGTCTGGACTGTCTGCTCAGGGAACCACTCCACTGTGTCCATCCAGTCCTCCTCCTGCATTAACTGCAGGACATTCCGTGCTGACCACTGTCTGGTGTTCTTGTGGTCAAAGCTGCTGGTCTGAAAGAACTGTCACCAATTTCATTAACACAAGGTTCACATGGAGAAGCTTCCTGACTGAGACAGACACAGTCTCACGGGGTATTTACAGGGTAGGGGCAGGAATGATGATTCTCCTGGCTGGGCAGTGGAACCAGTGATCACAGACTCAAAATCCGAGGTCACCTCAGCAGGACTGAGATGAGGAGAAATTTGTCCAACACAATACAGTGAATATTTGTTTTCTCCACAAGTTTTCTAAATTAAACGGACATATTTAGGAGCTCGGCGATGTTGGGAACGTTGCAGGCAAGTGGCGCTGAGGTCAAAGGTCAGCCATGTTCCGAGGGAGAGGCAGAACAGCGCAACGAGCCGAATGGCCACGCCTGCTCCTGTTTCTTATTTTCTAAATCACGAGTTGACATTTGCGCCTGTTCTCCCTTGGCCTTCCGCCTGTCGGATTGCACAGGGGAGCGGTGAGAGCTCCGGAGATCCATCAGCAGCCGCTGCGGTTATTTCATGCTCTTGTGATTTATCGCTGTTTCTCTGTATTTGCACAGTTTGTTACCTTCAGCACTCTGGCTGATCTTTCACTGCCTGCTTCTGTTATCGTTACTATTCTCTACTTTTTCTAAGTATGTCCGCATGAAAATGCTTATTGGGGTTGTATGTGGTGATTTATCTGTACTCTGATAACAAAATTTATTTTGAAATTTGAGTTTCGGGGAAACTCCTTTAATTCTGTGAACAAACTGTGATTGACACCTCCAGCTCCCAGTAGCAGCCCGACCTCACACACACATAGCCAATCAGCGATCACCGCTGGGAGAAGGATACCCTCATTGGCTGAGGGGTGGCAGTGGGCGGGGCGCTGTTTGGACCGGGACCGAGTGGGCCGGAGACCGGGAGCTGCGCCTCGGGTTTCGGCTGCACCACCGGCGGGTCGTGAATCCTTTCGAAGGCAGAGCTGAAGCGACTGGCGGAGATTCCGTGAGATGTTTCAGCTACACGGAGGGCGCCCGGCCTTTCCCCGCCGAGGATCGGGGCCTGTTGTCTGGAGTTGTCTCCCAGACCCGTCCCTTCCTGCTGGGAGACGGGAGCTGCCCCGCAGCGGCTGCCGGTGGATCTCCGGAGCTCTCACCGCTCCCCTGTGCAATCCGAACGGCTGAAAACCAAGGGAGAACAAGGGGCAAAGGTAAACTCGTGCTTCAGAAAATAACAAACAGGAGCATGTCTGGCCATTCGGCCCGTTCCGCCTATTCCACCCTTTCCTCAGAGTAGTCCTTTCTTTTTAAATCTTTTTATAGATTTTAAACAAACATAAATGAAACATGAATACAAAGAGTTTGAGAGTACATAACTAATAGGTTAAGGTATAAATACAAATAGATGATAATAACCTCCCAAACTCATAGTGGTTACAAAAAACGGAGAAAATTAAAAACCCTCCCCCCCACACACAAAATGAAAAAAATCCTAACCGACATGGGCCATTGCATTATATCAATTATACACAGTAGCGTCAAAAACTCCGCACCACCATCCAAATAATTAAGGACAATAAAAGTAAGGTTTAGGAAAAGTCAGGTTAGCTTATATGAAAATGTTGAATAAATGGTCTCCAAGTTTCTTCATATTTAACTGAAGTGTCAGAGACAACACTTGTAATTTTTTCTGAACTCGAACAAGAAATAGTTTGAGAAAACCACTGAAATATAGTTGGAGGACTAATTTCTTTCCAATTCAATAGGACAGATCTTCTAGCCATTAATGTAACAAATGCAACTATCCGCCAGGCTGGTGGGGGGGGGGGGGGGGGAGGATAAACAACTATTATCCACCATTGGTAAATCTAAAATTGCAGTAATAGAATGTGGTTGCAATTTGATATTCAGAACTGTTGAAATAATACCAAAAAAATCTTTCCAAAAATTTTGCAAACAGGGGCAACGCCAGAACATGTGGGTCAATGAAGTGACTTCAGAATGACATCTGTCACAGGCTGGATTAACATAAGAATAAAATCAAGCGAGTTTATCCTTGGACATGTGAGCCCTATTTTTGCTGTAATGTCCATTGGACATAATTTCGGAAAATATTAACATTGAAGAAATTCCTAACTTGCAAGAATCTAAAAAAAATGAGTTTTAGTCTGGATAGCTGTTCAAAGGACATAAAACTGTTATCTAAAAATAAATCACAAAAAAAATGTTATACCTTTTGTTTTCCATAACACAAAGGCTTGGTCCATAAAAGAGGGCTGGAAAAAGAAGTTAGATATAATAGGGCTTAATTATTCAAGCTAAAGAATTTACGAAATTGAAACCATTTTCTTAATGTATGTTTAACTATAGGATTAGCTATTTGTTTATTCGGTTTAGATAAAGCAAAAGGAAGCGAAGATCCTAAAATAGAAAACAATGAGACGTCTTGTACAGATTTACACTCCAAATTTACCCATTGTGGGCAAGGTACTATGACCGATTCTTGTGTCCAAAATATTAAATATTGAATATTAACTGCCCAATAGTAAAGTCTCTGGTTTGGCAAAGCAAAACCACCTTCCTTCTTAGGCTTCTGTAAATATTTTTTTACTTAATCAAGGATTTTTATTCTGCCACACATAAGAGGATATTTTGGAGTCAATAATATCAAAAAAAGATTTAGGAATAAAAATTGGTAATGCTTGGAATAAATATAAAAATTTCGGTAATACTATCATCTTGATAGTATTAATTTGACCAATGACAGAGATAATGGGGACCACCTGGTAACAAGTTGCTTGATTTGTTCAATTAAAGGTAAAAAATTAAATTTCAATAAACCCTTATGTTTCTTGGTAATTTTTTTTTCTTTTTCAGTCTTTTTATTAATTTTCACATATACACAAAAAAAAACATAACATAATAATGAGTAAATTATGAATACAGTAGACTTGAAATCACGTTGATAATAAGATAACAATATCCTATTAAACATCAACAGAAGAAAATGCCTTAATCAATCAAGTCCATATGATTATATATGAAAAAAAACAAAAATAACCATTAAAAAAGAGAAAAAAAAATTGAAAATATGTGAAAAAAAAGTATATATTAAGAAAAATAAAACTCTAAACTAAACTAACATGGGCAACAATAATAATTTACAAGTATATGATAGTGTCAACAAACTCCGGAACTCCATACCTGAACATGAATAAGCAGAAAGAAAGTCTGGAAAAGGCCAAATTAATTCATATGAAAATGTCGAATAAACGGTCTCCAAGTTTCTTCAAATTTAATTGATGAGTCAAAAATAGTGCTTCTAATTTTTTCCAGGCTCAAATAAGAAATAGTTTGAGAAAGCCATTGAAACGTGGTAGGAGGATTTACTTCTTTCCAATTTTGTAATATAGACCTTCTGGCCATTAATGTTACAAAAGCAATCATTCGTCTGATTGAAGGGGAAAACTGAGTACCATCTTCATTTGATATGCCAAAAATTGCAGTAATAAAATGAGGTTGTAAATCTATATTCCAAATTGAGGAAATAGTAGTAAATATGTCCTTCCAATAATTATGTAAAGTGGGACATGACCAAAACATATGGGTCAATGTGGCCACTTCTGAATGACATCTGTCACATTGAGGGTTAATATGAGAATAGAATCGAGCAAGTTTATCTTTAGACATATGAGCTCTATGTACAATTTTAAATTGTATTAAAGCATGTTTAGCACATACAGAAGAGGAATTAACCATTTGCAAAATTTTTTCCCATTTATCTGTTGATATATTATATCGAAGTTCTTTTTCCCATTCTTGTTTAATTCTAACTGATATTTCTGGTTGTATCTTCATAATCATATTATAAATAAAAGCTACTAATCCCTTCTGACAAGGATTTAAGGTAAAAATCAAATCTGTAAAGTCCACCAAAGTTGAATTAGGAAAAGATGGTAAAACTTTATGTAAGAAATTTCTAATTTGTAAATATCTGAAAAAATTAGATTTAGGTAATTCAAATTTGTTGGAAAGTTGGTCAAATGACATCAAAGTATCTTCAAAAAAGAGATCACGAAAACATTTTATACCTTTCCTTTTCCATATGTTAAAAGCTTGATCTGTCCAAGAGGGTTTGAAAAAGAAATTAAGTAAGATAGGGCTATCAAGAACAAGGTTTTTCAAAGTAAAAAACTTACGAAACTGAAACCAAATTCGTAATGTATGTTTAATAACAGGATTAGATATTTGTTTATTAAATTTAACTAAATCAGCAGGAAGACAAGAACCAAGAACAGAGAATAGAGAATATCCCTTTACCTCATTACATTCCAAATTTACCCACTGTGGGCACAGTGGTGAATCCAAATCTAGTTTCCAATACATTAAATTACGAATATTATTTGCCCAATAATAAAATCTAAAATTGGGTAAAGCTAAACCACCATCTTTTTTAGATTTTTGTAATTGCTTTTTACTTAACCTAGGGTTTTTATTTTGCCACACAAATGAGGAAATTTTTGAATCAATGTTATCAAAAAAAGATTTAGAAATCAAAACTGGTAGGGCTTGAAATAAGTATAAAAATTTCGGTAAAATCATCATTTTAATAGCATTAATCCGACCAATTAATGATAAAAACAAAGGAGACCATCTTGTAGTAAGTTGATGAATTTGATGAAGCATAGGTAAAAAATTCAGTCTAAATAAATCTTTATATTTCTTGGTAATTTTTATACCTAAATAGGTAAAGTTATCAGTAACAACTTTAAATGGTATCCTATCACTCAATAAAGTTTGTGCATTTAAAGGAAATAATTCACTCTTATCTAAATTTAGTTTATAACCCGAAAAAGTACCAAATTGAACCAACAAGGATAAAATAGCGGGAATAATTTCTTGGTAATTTTAATACCCAAATAAGTAAAATGATCTGTGACAACTTTAAATGGTAAGTGTTTATAAATTGGAACTTGCATATTTAATGAAAATAATTCACTCTTATTAAAATTCAGTTTGTAGCCAGAAAAGCTACTAAACTGAGCAAGCAAGGATGAAATAGCAGGATCAGATATGTATAGTAACAAATCATCAGCATATAATGATAACTTATAAGTCCCTCACCCACGGGTAATACCAAAAATATTAGGTGATTCACGAATGGCAATGGCTAAAGGTTCCAAAGCAATGTCAAATAATAGAGGACTTAAAGGGCAGCCTTGGCTCGTACCACGGGGCAACTGAAAAAAAGGAGATCTTTGATTATTGGTAAGAACCGAAGCCAAAGGTTTATAATACATTAATTTAATCCATAATATAAATTTCAAGCTAAAATTAAAATTCTGCAACATATTAAATAAATATAGCCATTCAACTCTATTGAACGCTTTTTCAGCCTCTAAGGAAATGACACATTCTGGTATTTTAGATGAAGAAGTATAAATTATATGAATTAATTTTCTAATGTTAAAAGATGAATAACAGTTTTTAATAAATCCGGTCTGATCTTCAGAGATAATTAGAAGTTATACATTTTCTAATCTAGCGGCAAGAATATTGGTAAAAATCTTAGAATCCGTATTCAGCAAGGATATTGGCCGATAGGATACACATTAAGTGGGGTCTTTATCTTTTTTAAGAATTGGAGAAATGGAGGCATCATAAAAAGATTGTGGTTATTTACCTACAGTTAACACATCTTTAAAAAAAATTTACAAAGCCAAGGACCGAGTATAGAAGAAAAGGAATTTAAAAATTCAGCAGGATAACCGTCTGGACCACGGACTTTACCTGAATTCACTGAAAAAGGGAGTGGGTTCCCCTTTCCAGACCCTGACCGGGGACTTGCCTGCACTCCTCAGGGTTATATATGGAACCTCTCGGACAGGGACAGGGAGTGCGTTCCCCTTTCCAGACCCTGACCGGGGACTTGTGCCACTCCTCAGGGTTATCTATAGAACCTCTCGGACAGGGACAGGGAGTGGGTTCCCCTTTCCCAGGCAGACACCAGAGGGGCTGCTGGAATACAAGCCATGGCACAGTGGGTCACTGAGGTATGGAAACCCATTTGAATGACAGCCCGTGGATTTTGGTGAATTTACCCGATAACTACAGAAAAAAAGGAGAATCCCTTGCGTACTTTATCGCTCGTTTTAAGGATACGTGAGAGTCCAATGCCGGCAAACCCCTGGACAGCTCAGTATGTCCAGCTGGCAGTGCAGACTTTTCTAAACTCTCTCAGACCCAAGCCTGCCCACTCCTGTAAGTTAAATAATCTCAATTCGCTGTGTCAGACCTGGCCCCAGGGTGACATAAATTCTGATGAATAAGGAGCACAATTGACTCTTTAAACGGACTGGGGAAAAGCGAGAGTGTGCACAGAGAACCGGTATTGAGCAGGTCGATTTCGGGTCCCGACGAAGAACCCAGAACGGGTGGCAGGATCGTGTGGACGGTGCCGATAAAGAGGACACTTGACTAAGGACAGAAACGGGGTTTGTAGAAAGAAGGGACATTGGGCCAGAGATTGTCACACTGCAATCACAGACAAGAATAATAAGGGGTAGGGAGAGAGACAGGATCACAGTAATACTCGACAGAATAACACATTTACTCTCCGCAGTCCCTTTGGTCCCGGATAGGGCAGGCCAGAGGGGATGGATCACAATGATACTCGACAGAGTACCACATTTACTCTCCACAATCCCTTTGGTCCCGGATAGGGCAGGCCAGAGGGGACGGATCACAATGATACTCGATAGAGTACCACATTTACTCTCCACAATCCCTTTGGTCCCGGATAGGGCAGGCCAGAGGGGACGGATCACAGTGATACTCGACAGAGTACCACATTTACTCTCCACAATCCCTCTGGTCCCGGATAGGACAGGCCAGAGGCGACGGATCACAGTGATACTCGACAGAGTACCACATTTACTCCCCACAATCCCTTTGGTCCCGGATAGGGCAGGCCAGAGGGGACGGATCACAGTGATACTCGACAGAGTAACATATTTACTTTCCACAATCCCTCTGGTCCCGGATAGGGCAGGCCAGAGGGGACGGATCACAGTGATACTCGACAGAGTAACATATTTACTTTCCACAATCCCTTTGGTCCCGGATAGGGCAGGCCAGAGGGGACGGATCACAGTGATACTCGATAGAGTAACATATTTACTCTCCACAATCCCTTTCATCCCGGATAGGGCAGGCCAGAGGGGACGGATCACAGTGATACTCGACAGAGTAACATATTTACTCTCCACAATCCCTTTCATCCCGGATAGGGCAGGCCAGAGGGGACGGATCACAGTGATACTCGACAGAGTAACATATTTACTCTCCACAATCCCTTTCATCCCGGATAGGGCAGGCCAGAGGGGACGGTGATACAGGCGGCTGTGATCAGGCTCACCACGTAGGCAAACACTTTTCTCACTGCTGTGATCAGGTAGAAGGTTCAAGAGCCTCAGGACTTGCCCCACCCCTCAACCATCAGGCTGTGGAACAACACAGGATAACTACACTCACTCGCTTGTCCATAGAGATGCTCCCACAACAAATCATCGTGCTGGGACTGTCTCAAAATGAGTGAAATAAGAGGTGGTTTGACTGAGACAGATCACATTCCTGTCTCAGAATTAGAGAAATACAATCTCACAGGATATTTACAGCGGAAGGGCTGGAATGATGTTTCCCATAAGGTGTGGAACCAGCGCTCACAGTCTCAAAATCCGAGGACAACTCAGCAGGACTGAGATGAGGAGAAATTTCCTCACCCAGAGTGCAGTGAATCATTGCAATTATCTCCACAAGGTTTCCAAATTGAATGGACATACCCTGGGGCTCAGCGGTGATGGAAAGTTGCAGGGAAGTGGTACTTCGGTCAAAAGTCAAGCATGTTCTGAGTGAAGGGCAGAAGAGGCGCAAGGGGCCGAATGGCCACGCCTTCTCTATTTCTTAATTTCTGAAACACAAGTTTACCTTTGCGCCTCACTGTTTCTTGTCCTGTCAGATTGAACAGGGATCGCTGAGAGCACCGGACATCTATCGGCAGCCGCTGCTGTTATTTCATGTTCTCGTTGTTTATTTGCATTGGCGAAGTTTGTTGTCTTCTGCACTCTGGCTGATCTTTCAGTGATCCAGATATAGTTCCCATTCTGTAGCTTTGCCCTGTGTGTTTGTAGGAGTTGTATGTGGCGACTTATATGTACTCTGACAATAAAATTTACTTTGAACTTTGAGCCTCGGGGAACTTGCTTTGTTTCTGAGATCAAACTGTGACTGACAGCTCCAGCTCCCAGTAGCAGCTCGTCCTCAGACACACTCACAGCCATTCAGAGAACACCACTGGGAGGATCTTGCCTCCATTGGCTGAGGAGTGTCAGTGGGCGGGACGCTGAGCGGACCGAAGTTTGGAACCGGGAACGAGTGGACCCGGTGAGAGACCCGAGATTGGGAGCAGCTCCCCGGGTAAAGGCTGCAACAGCGGCCGGAGTTTTGAATCCTTCCGATGGCGGAGGTGAAGATTCGGGCGGAGATTCCGTGAGATGTTTCAGCCACACAGGGGGAGCCCGGTCTTTCCCCGCCGTGGATCGGGGCCTATTGTCCGGAGTTTCCTCCCAGTCCTGTCTCCTGCTGCTGGGATACGGGAGCTGGCCCGCAGCGGCTGCCGATGGAGCTCCGGAGTGTGAGCGCTCCCCTGTGCAAAAGGTCAGACTGAAGGTCAAGGGAGAACCAGACGCAAAGGTAAACTCGGACTTTAGAAAGTAAGAAACTGGAGCAGGCCATTCGGCCGCTTGCGTCTGTTCTGCCTTTCACACAGAACATGCCTGATCTTTGACCTCAGCGCCACTTTCGCGCAACGTTCCCAGCATCGCAGAGCCCCAAAATTTGTCCTTCGAATTTAGAAACCTTGTGGAGAAAATTCCAAAGATTCGCTGCCCACTGGGTGAGGAAATTCCTCCTCATCTCAGTCCTGCTGAGGTGAACTCGGATTCTGTGACCCCCATTCCTCACCACAGTCAAAGGAGACGTCATTCCTGACTCTACCCTGTCAATACCCTGTGAGACTCTGTCTGTCTCAGTCAGACGGCCTTCTATTTCTCTAATTTTGAGACAGGCCCGGTCAGTATAATCTCTCCGAGGACACTACCTCACCCCCTAAATCAATCTGGGAAATCTCTTCATTCCCTTCATCCCACAGGCTGACTCGGGGAGGGAGACCAGACCTGTGCACAGTGTTCCATGTACGCTCTCACCAGGACCCCATATACCTTCAGAGGAGATCTTTATTCTTCTATTCAAACCTTCCTTCCCATTCAATGCTCTTCATTTAATATCGAACTCAAACAGTGAACAGACACAACACAGCCTCAGCCATGAATTTAAAGGGCAGGTGTTGCAACAGTTTGAGCTTCATACCGGGGGCCACGGAGCAAGCAGGGTGTCACAAAGGGAGGAATGTGGGAGTGTTGTATGTCTGAGCCCAGCTCTGTGTGCTTTTGTATCAGAATCAGATTTAATATCACCGGCATATGTGGTGAAATTTGTTGTTTTGTGTCTGCAGTGCATTGCAATATTTAGTAATAAAAACTGCAGACTACAATTAGAATGTGTAAAATTATATTTAAAATGTAGTGCAAAACGAGAGGGAAAATTCTGAGAAAGTGTTTATCGGTACATTGTCCATTTAGAAATCTGACAGTGGGGAAGAAGCTGTTCCTGAACCAGTGAGAGTGTCTCCAGGGTCCTGTACATCCTCCTTGATGTAGCAATGAGACAAAGGCATGTCCTGGCTGATGGGGGTCCTTAATGATGGATGTCACCTTTTTGTGGCATCATCTTTTGAATGTGTCCTGGATGCTGTGGAGTCCAGTGCCCATGAAGGAGCTGGCTGAGTTTACAACTTTCTGCAGCATTTTCCGATCCTGTGCAGTGGCCTCTCCACACCAGGCAGTGATGCAACCACTTAGAATGCTCTCCACAGTACATCTGTAGAAATTTGCAAGTGTATTTAGTGACAGACGGATTCCCCTCAATCTCCGAATGAAATATAGCTGATGTTGTGCCTTCATTGTAACTGCATCAATATGTTGGGCCCAGGATAGTTCCTCAAAGATGTTGACAGGCAGGAAATGGAAACTGCTCACCCTTTTCACTTCTGATCCCTCAATGAGGACTGGTGTGTGTTCCCTCGACTTCCCCTTCCTGAATCCACAATCAATTCCTTTGTCTTCATGATGTTGATGCAAGGTTGTTGCTGTGACACCACTCAACTTGCTGATCTATCTCACTCCTGTACTCCTCCTCATCACCATCTGAAATTCCACCAACTATAGTTGTGTCATCTGCAAGTTTATAGATGAGCCTAGACACCCAGACGTGGGTGTAGAGAGAGTAGAGCAGTGGGCTGAGCACGCATCATTGAGGTGTGCCGGAGTTGATAGTCAGCAAGGAGGAGATGTTATTTCTGATCCACACAGACTGGGGTCTCCTGGTGAGGATCCAGTTGCAGAAGGAGGTACAGAGGCCCAGGTTTTGGAGCTTGTTGATTACAATTGAGGGTCTGATTGTGTTGAACGCTGAGCTGTAATCAGCAGCCTGACTTGTGTATTGCTATTGTCCAGGTGATCTAAGGCTGAGTGTGAGCCAGTGAGATTGCGTCTGTTGTAGGTATATTGTGGCGATCGGCAAATTGCAGTGGGTCCAGGTCCATGCACAGACAGGAGTTGATTCCAGACATGACCAACCCCTCAAAGCTCTTCATCACAGTAGATGTGAGCACCACTGGGGGATAGTCATGGAGGCAGTTCACCCAGTTCTTTTTGGGCACCGGTATGATTGGTGTGAGTGTGTGGTGTGTGTGTGTGTGGTGTGTGTGTGTGTGTCTGTGTGTGTGTGTGCGTGTGCGCGTGTGCGTGTGCGTGTGTGTGTGTGTGTGTGATATGCTGCAGCTTTGCAAACTTCAAAGGAAGGAGAGGCACTGCCGTGCTTTCTTCGTAATTGCACTTGCAGTGCTTATAAAAAGTATGCGGCCACTTTGGAAGTTTTCATCTTTTATTGTTTTACAACATTGAGACAGATTGGATTCCGATTTGTTTTATTCACACTGATCAACAGAAATAAATACTCCCTTGTGTCAGTGTGAAAACAGATCACCAAAAACTGAAAAAAAGTAATTACAAATAGAAAATAGAAGATCTTTGAGTGCATCAGTATTCACCCCTTATACGTCAGTATTCTAAACCTTGCAATCCCATTTCACCAGGTCGAGGATTTGATTTCATTTTGACATAGACACTCCCCACCCCTCTGCCTATCTGCCTGTCCATTCAGTACAATCTGTATCCTTGGACATGAAGCTCCCAGCTATAATCTTCCTTCAGCCACCATTCGGTGACGCCCACAATGCCAATCTGTAACTGTGACACAAGTCCATCTCCCTTACTCGATGTATTGCACTCATTCAAATATAACATATAAAACCTTCAGTTCCGTATTCATCACATTTTTCATTTTGTCACCCTTTTGCATTGCAACTCATCCCGCCCACTGAAATTTTGCCCTATCGTCAGCCTCTCGATGGTGGCAGTCTAAATACACACTGCCGCTGTTTGAAAACTAACAACATTCGCCTCAGCCCTATCACTCCAGTTCAGATCTGCTGCCAAATTAGTTTAAAACCTCTTAGACAGCTCTAGCAATCCTACCCGCATGGACATCAGCAGACATTGACCACCTCCCCCCCCCCACCCACCGAGTTCAGGTGTAAACTGTCCGTGTTGTGCAGGTCCTGAGTTCACTAATTGGCTCACACAGACTTGCCAAACTCTCCAGACCCTGCCCAGGGACTTGTGCCACTCCTCAGAGTTATATATGGAACCAGTTGGACAGCAACAGGGAGTGGGTTCCCCTTTCCAGACCCTGCCAGAGGACTTGTGCCACTCCTCAGGGTTATAAATGGAACCTCTCGGACAGGGACAGGGAGTGGGTTCCCCTTTCCAGACCCTGCCAGAGGACTTGTGCCACTCCTCGGGGTTATATATGGAACCTCACGGGCAGGGACAGGGAGTGGGTTCCCCTTTCCAGACCCTGCCCGGAGACTTGTGCCACTCCTCAGGGTTATATATGGAACCTCTCGGACAGGGACAGGGAGTGGGTTCTCCTTTCCAGACCCTGCCCGGGGACTTGTGCCACTCCTCAGGGTTATATATGGAACCTCTCGGACAGGGACAGGGAGTGGGTTCCCCTTTTCAGACCCTGCCAGAGGACTTGTGCCACTCCTCAGGGTTATATATGGAACCTCTCGGACAGGGACAGGGAGTGGGTTCCCCTTTTCAGACCCTGCCAGAGGACTTGTGCCACTCCTCAGGGTTATATATGGAACCTCTCGGACAGGGACAGGGAGTGGGTTCCCCTTTCCAGACCCTGCCCGGGGACTTGTGCCACTCCTCAGGGTTATATATGGAACCTCTCGGGCAGGGACAGGGAGTGGGTTCCCCTTTCCAGACCCTGACCGGGGACTTGTGCCTCTCCTCAGGGTTATATATGGAACCTCTCGGGCAGGGACAGGGAGTGGGTTCCCCTTTCCAGACCCTGACCGGGGACTTGTGCCACTCCTCAGGGTTATATATGGAACCTCTCGGGCAGGGACAGGGAGTGGGTTCCCCTTTCCAGACCCTGCCCGGGGACGTGCCACTCCTCAGGGTTATATATGGAACCTCACGGACAGGGACAGGGAGTGGGTTCCCCTTTCCAGACCCTGCCCGGGGTCTTGTGGCACTCCTCAGGGTTATATATGGAAACTCTCGGGCAGGGACAGGGAGTGGGTTCCCCTTTCCAGACCGTGCCCTTGAACTCGCCCCACTAGGGTCAGGAACAACAAAGGGTGCTCCCACAACAAATCATCGCACTGGGTCTGTCTCAAAATGAGTGAAATAAGAGGTGGTTTGACTGAGACAGATCACATTCCTGTCACAGAATTAGTGAAATACAATCTCACAGGATATTTACAGCGGAAGGGCTGGGATGATGTTTCCCATAAGGTGTGGAAACAACGCTCACAGACTCAAAATCCGAGGACAACTCAGCAGGACTGAGATGAGGAGAAATTTCCTCACCCAGAGTGCAGTGAATCATTGCAATTATCTCCACAAGGTTTCTAAATTGAATAGACATATCCAGGGGCTCAGCGGTGATGGAAAGTTGTAGGAAAGTGGTGCTGAGGTCAAAAGTCAAGCATGTTCTGAAGGGCAGAAGAGGAGCAAGGGGCCGAATGGCCACACCTTCTCTATTTCTTATTTTCTGAAACACGAGTTTACCTTTGCGCCTCACTGTTTCTTGCCCAGTCAGATTGAACAGGGAGCGCTGAGAGCAGCGGACAGCTATCGGCAGCCGCTGCGGTTATTTCATGTTCTCATTATTTATTTGCATTGGAGAATTTTGCTGTCTTCTGCACTCTGGCTGATGTTTCAGTGATCCAGATATAGTTACCATTCTGTAGCTTTGCTCTGGATGTTTGTAGGAGTTGTATGTGGCGACTTACATGTACTCTGACAATAAAATTTACTTTGAACTTTGAGCCTCGGGGAACTTGCTTTGTTTCTGAGATCAAACCTTGACTGACTGCTCCAGATCCCAGTAGCAGCCCGTCCTCAGACACACTCACCGCCAATCAGAGAACACCACTGGGAGACCCTTGCCTCCATTGGCTGAGGAGTGTCTGTGGGCGGGACTCTGGGCGGACCGAAGTTTGGAATCGGGAACGAGTGGACCCGGTGAGAGACCCGAGATTGGGAGCAGCTCCCCGGGTAAAGGCTGCATCAGCGGCCGGAGTTTTGAACCCTTCCGATCGCGGATGTGAAGATTCGGGCGGAGATTCCGTGAGATGTTTCAGCCACACAGGGGGTGCCCGGTCTTTCCCCGCCGTGGATCGGGGCCTGTTGTCCGGAGTTTCCTCCCGGTCCTGTCTCCTGCTGCTGGGATCCGGGAGCTGGCCCACAACGTCTGCCGATGGAACTCCGGTGCTGTGAGCGCTCCCCTGTGTTAAAGGACAGGCTGAAGGCCCAGGGAGAACCAGGCGCAAAGGTAAACACGTACTTTAGAAACAAATAAACAGACATTCCGTCTTTTCCGCCTTTCACTCAGAACATGCCTGATCTTTGACCTCAGCGCCACTTTCGCGCAACGTTCCCAGCATCGCAGAGTCTTAAAATTTGTCCTTCAAATTTCGAAACCTTGTGGAGAAAATTCCAAAGATTCACTGCCCTCTGGATGCGGAAATTCCTCCTCATCTCAGTCCTGTTGAGGTGACCTCGGATTCTGTGACCCCCATTCCTCACCACAGCCAAAGGAAACATCATTCCTGCCTCTACCCTGTCAATACCCTGTGAGACTGTGTCTGTCTCAGTCAGACGGCCTTTTATTTCTCTAATTTTGAGACAGGCCCAGTCAGTATAATCTCTCCGAGGACACTACCTCACCTCCTAAATCAATCTGGGAAATCTCTTCATTCCTTTCATCCCACAGGCTGACTCCGGGAGGGAGACCAGACCTGTGCACAGTGTTCCATGTACGCTCTCACCAGGACCCCATATACCTTCAGAGGAGATCTTTATTCTTCTATTCAAACGTTCCTTCCCATTCAATGCTCTTCATTTAATATCGAACTCAAACAGTGAACAGACACAACACAGCCTCAGCCATGATTTTAAAGGGCAGGTGTTGCAACAGTTTGAGCTTCATACCGGGGCCACGGAGCAAGTAGGGTGTCACAAAGGGAGGAATGTGGGAGTGTTGTATGTCTGAGCCCAGCTGTGTGTGTTTGTTTATCAGAATCAGGTTTAATATCATCCGCATTTGTGGTGAAATTTGATCCTTTGTGTCTGCAGTACATTGCAATACATAGTAATAAAAACTATAAATTACAACAAGTATTTATAAAATTAAATTTGAAATGTAGTGGCAAACGTGAGGGAAAATACTGAGGAAGTATTCTAGAATTCATTGTCCATTTAGAAATCTGACGGTGGAGGGAAGAAGCTGTTCCTGAGACATTGTGTGTCTCTTCACGGTCCTGTACATCCTCCTTGATGGTAGCAATGAGCCGAAGGCATGTCCTGGGTGATGAGGGTCCATAATGATGGATGCCACCTTTTTGTGGCATCATCTTTTGAATGTGTCCTGGATGCTGTGGTGTCCAGTGCCCATGAAGGAGCTGGCTGAGTTTACAACTTTCTGCAGCATTTTCTGATCCTGTGCAGTGGCCTCTCCACACCAGGCAGTGATGCAACCAGTTAGAATGCTCTCCACAGTACATCTGTAGAAATTTGCAAGTGGCTTTCATGACAGACCGATTTTCCTCAATATCGGAATGAAAAATAGTCGATCTTGTTCCTTCATTGTAACTGCATCAATATGTTGGGCCCAGGATAGTTCCTCAGAGATGTTGACAGGCAGGAAATGGAAACTGCTCACCCTTTTCACTTCTGATCCCACGATGTGGACTGGTGTGTGTTCCCTCGACTTCCACTTCCTGAATCCACAATCAATTCCTTTGTCTTCATGATGTTGAGTGCAAGGTTGTTGCTGTGACACCACTCAACTTGCTGATCTATCTCACTCCTGTACTCCTCCTCGTCACCGTCTGAAATTCCACCAACAATAGTTGGGTTGTCAGCAAGTTTATAGATGAGCCTAGACACACAGACGTGGTGTAGAGAGAGCAGAGCAGTGGGCTGAGCACGCATCGGTGAGGTGTGCCGGAGTTGATTGTCAGCAAGGAGGAGATGTTATTTCTGATCCACACAGACTGGGGTCTCCTGGTGAGGATCCAGTTGCAGAAGGAGGTACAGAGGCCCAGGTTTTGGAGCTTGTTGATTACAATTGAGGGTCTGATTGTGTTGAACTCTGAGCTGTAATCAGCAGCCTGACTTGTGTATTGCTATTGTCCAGGTGATCGAAGGCTGAGTGGAGAGTCAGTGAGATTGCATTTGCTGTAGACAGATTGTGGTGATCGGCAAATTGCAGTGGGTCCAGGTCCATGCACAGACAGGAGTTGATTCTAGTCAGGACCAACCCCCTCAAAGCTCTTCATCACAGCTGTGTGTCTGTGTGTGTGTGTGCACGCTTGAAACAGTGATCCCAGTTTGATTCAGGAATCTTTCCTGTAGCTGGGGTGTCCCGAAAGAGGGGTCATTGTGATGGGATGACCATTCTGATCCGAGCCAAATCATTTAGCCGGTCGATGCTGAACCTTTAGAAATTACAAAGCTCATGTGTGTTTGAGAGAGTAATTTAAATGTGGAATTCAAAATTTACAAAGTAAGTTTATTATCGAAGTTTACACATGTCACCATGCTCAATCCTGAGATTTTTATTTCGGACAAACTCAGTAAATCAAAGAATCATGATTGAATCAATGAAAGCCCGAACCCAACATTGGAGACAAAATACAATGTGCAAAAGACAACAAACTGTGCAAATACAAAAGAAAATAAAATTAATAAATAATTACCATGAACAGGAGATGAAGAATCCGTGAATGTGTCCATGGGTTATAGGAACAGTTCAGTGATGGAGCAATTGAATTTGAGTAAGATTATCTCCTCTGTTTGAAGAACTTGATGTTTGAAGGGTGATAACAGTTCCTGAACCTGGTGGTGTGGGTCCTGAGACTCCTGCACTTTCTTCCTGATGGAATCAGTGAGAAGAGATCATGTGCCACATGGTGGGTTCCTTGATGACAGATGTAGTTTTCCTATGACAGCGCACCAAAGAAATGTGCGCAGTGGGGGGAGTGTTTTTCCTGTGATGTACTGGGCCATATCCACTACTTTCTGTAGGATTTTCCTTTCCCGGGCTTTGGTGTTTCCATACCAGGCAACGCTGTAAGCACTGAACATATTCTCCACACACATCTGTAGAAGTTTGTCAAGGTTTTAGAGGTCATGCTGAATCTTTGCAGGCTTGTAAGGAAATGGAGATGTTGCTGTGCTTTCTTTGTAATTGCACTTCCATGCTGGGCTCAGGACAGATCCTGGAAAGTGATAACATTGAGGAATTTAAGGTTGCTGACCCTCTCCGCCTTTGATCTCTGATGAGGAATGGCTCACAGTTCTCCTGTTTCCTCCTCCTGAAGTCAAATAATCACCTCCTGGCTCTTGCTGACGTTAAATGAGAGGTTGCTTTAAGACCATGCGATATAGGAGCAGAATTAGGCCATTCGGCCCATCGAGTCTGCTCCACCATTTCATTTTAGCTGACCCAATTTCCCTCTTGGTCCCAATCTCCTGCCTTATCCTGGTCGCCCATCATGCCCTGACCAATCAAGAAACTATCAACCTCGGCCTTAAATGTACATGAAGATTTGGCCTCCACAGCTGCCAAAGATACATTATCCATAGAGTCCATGGATTCATTACTCTCTGGCTAAATAAGTTCCTCCTCATCTCCATTCTAAAGACACCCCTCTATTCTGAGGTTGTGTCCTTTGGTCTTAGACTATCCCAAAAGAGGAAACATCCTCTCCATATCCACTCAATTAATCCTTTCACTATTTGATATATTTCAATTAGGTCTCCTCTCATTCTTTTGAATTCCACTCACTACAGGCCCAGAGCCATCAAATACTCTTCATATGACAACATATTTAATTTTGGAATCATTTACGTGAACCTCTTTTGGATACTCTCCAGTTTCAGCACATCTTTTTTCTCAGATAAGGAGTCCACAACTGCTCACAGTACTCCCACTGAGGCCTCACCAGTGCTTACAAAAATGTCAACATTACATCCCTGTGTTTATATTCTATTCCTCTTCAAATGAATGCTGACATTACATTTGCCTTCTTCACCACAGACTCAATCTGCAAATTGGAAAATAGTCAGCCCTGTCATTTCTTCGACCAAAGTGCATGCTGATACCCTCTGCTGACACTGCATTCCATCTCCCACTTCTTTGCCCATTCTCCTCATCTGTTGAAGACCTTCCATAGCCCCTCCATGTCCTCAAAACAACCTGACCCTCAACCATCTTCATATCATCTGAAAACTTTGCAGCAAGGTCATCAATTTCATCATGCACATCAGTGATATTTAACATAAAGACTATCAGTCCCAACACAGACTACTGTGGAACCCACTCGTCAAGAGGCTCCCTTTGTACCCATTCTTTGCTTCCTCTCAGTCAGCCACGGCTTTGTCCATGCTGGAATCTTTCCGGTACTACCATGGGCTCGTGGGTTGTTAAAGCAGCCTCATGTGTGGCATCCGCTCAGAAGCCGTCTGAAAATCCAGGTAAACACCATCAATCGATTCTCCTTTGTCTGTCCTGTTTGTTATTTCTTAAAATAATTTCAACAGGTTTGTCAGGCAAGATTTTCCCTTCAGGAAACCATGCTGACTGTGGTCTATTTTATCTTGTGACACGGTACTCTCAGACCTCATCATTAATAATCGACTCCAACATCTTCCCAATCACTGAAGACAGACAAACTGGCCGATAGTTTCCTTTCTTCTGCCTCTCTCCCTTCTTGAAAAGTGGTGTGACATTGGCAATATTACATTCTTGAGGAACCATTCCGGAACATTGTGATTCCTGAATGTTCATTACTAATGGGGCCACAATCTTTTTAGCCACCTCTTTCAGAAAGCTGGGGTGTACACCATCTGGGTCACGTGACTTATCTAACTTGGCCTTCCAGTTCCTCAAGAACCTTCACTCCGGTTCTGGTAACTTTGCACACTTCTGACTCCTGACACCCGGAAGTTCCACCATTATGCTGGTGTCTTCCTCTGTGAAGACAGACACAACATACTTATTCAGTCTGTCTACCATTTCTTTGTCTCTCGTCACTGCCTCTCCAGCATCGTTGTCCAGCCGCCCTAGACGTTTTATTCGATAAAAAGTGGGGTGCAAGTGCTTTAATTGGGCAAGAATGTTGCACCAACACACCAGACAAAACTGAAAATGTAACTCACCTGATGGATTATATTTGAGAGGCAGCAGATAGAATGAGAGAAGTGGGAGAGCAGTTCCACAATGATAACCCCTCAGGAAGCCGGTGGTCATTTGGGACTCTGGGAGGATGGTGGGATACTGGTTTACATTGTACAGTTCCACGATGATAACCCCTCAGGAAGCCGGTGGCCATTTGGGACTCTGGGACGATGGTGGGATACTGGTTTACATTGTACAGTTCCACGATGATAACCCCTCAGGAAGCCGGTGGCCATTTGGGACTCTGGGAGGATGGTGGGATACTTGTTTACGTTGTAGAGTTTATCAATCATAACCCCTTAGGAAGCTGGTGGCCATTTGGGACTCTGGGAGGATGCTGGGATACTGGTTTACATTGTACATTTCCGCAATGATAACCCCTCAGGAAGCCGGTGGCCATTTGGGACTCTGGGAGGATGTTGGGATACTGGTTTGCATGATGGAATAACCATTGGAGCAATAATAATACAAACAATCTGATTATGATTCTCGTGCTCAGTCGGGAGTCTGAAAAGGAGGAGATATCAGGGTTCTGGCTCCTCATGGGGAATGGACGGGGAAAAGAAAGCCCTGAGATCTGAAGTATTTTCACTTTAAAGACATCATTCACTTCGTAAGTTCTGATAATATTGGATGTCTGTTGTCATGGGACAACAAAGAGGAGGGAATGGGGAAATATGTACTGAACTTTGCATTTTATTGTAAGTATCTGATGAGACAAAATAAAGTTCTACAAACCCCGGAGTGCTGAGCTAGTATATGCGATATATGTAGGTGACTAAAGTAGCAGGAGGAAACGACAAGAAATGTGCTTACTAAAGATCTCGTGACTGCGAACACTGAACGCTGTGCAGGAATGAGGAAGTAACAGAGACGACTCAACCGGAGATGGCAGTATCAACAAACGTATCGGGAACACGGAGCTCGCTGGGAACAGTAACCTCGACTCGTTCTTATGTACAGAAGGAATATTTTGTAAACGTTGTGTTTGAGGTCCCCTCCCATCCCTGGTGAGAATGGAGGTGAAATTACCCCCGGCAGGTAATAAAGAATAAAGCTGCTTGATGAAGAAACACTCAGTGTTGGGATTGCGTTCTGTGAGTCTCAGCAGAGAGATACTTGACAGGGGGTTAAGGGTGAAAGGTGGGGAGTTTATGGGGCACATGAGGGGATACCTCTTCACTCAGAGGGTCACACACCCACAAAACGTCTCCCCCCCGAATGAGACGGAGCCCAAATGGCGGGTCCCTCAAATGAGCTGCTGCCAACCGGAGACCGGGGTCTTCGGGCTGGTTTGTTGCCGCCAGAGAACATGATGTGTGCCCCTAGTGATGGACACACTGATGGTAGATGTCGGCGATTGAAAGCCCGTGTTTCCCTGCACCCGCCCCCCCCCCCGGATCCAGCCAGTCTCGTTCCCCCTGGGAGATGAAAGAGTAAGTAAATTCATCCGCTTACAACTGGACAATGATTTTAATTATTTGGAGAATGCAGTTCAAACAATTAGTGAGGTTGTGGATGTCACCAAAACCGGTGTGTGGAGAAAGTGAGGGTTGTCTAAGGTTCCAGTGGGATCGAGACCAGTTGGGAAAGTGGTCCGAGGAATTGCAGGTGGATCTTAGCTGTCACTCAGAAACAGTTCTTCAGGGGGTCAAAGACGACTGAGACACGAAAGAGAGCTTTTCTTGGGCTCTGGATTCAAACAGACAAGACTGGTGCACTCGTTCATCTCGTTTGAAGGTACCACGGCAGAATAAAAGTTGTTGCTCCGCCACCCTGAGGGTGCAGTCATCAATTAGGAGCAACTTCGCACCATCCTCCACAAGTCTGACTTACCAGTCAGCACGCATTTTAATTCTTCATTCCCAGTCCTGTTCCGCCGTGTCGATCCATGGACTCCTCTTGTGCCAAGATGAGCTCCCATCCCCCCACCCCAGGGTGGTGGAGCAACACATTATATTCCGTCTGGGTACCCTCCAACCTGACGGCATGAACATCGATTTCCCCTCCTGTGAATAAATTACCGTCACCCTCCTCTATGCCCCACTTTGACCTTGTACTTCTCACCTTCCTACATTCCTCCCGGGACCCTCCTCCTGCCCTCTCTCTGGTCCACTCTCCCCTCCTATCAGATTCTTTATTCTCCAGCCCACCCTTTCTTGACCTTCCCCACCCACCCGGCATCAAATTCCAGCTCGCCTCTTCCCCTCCCCCACCATATTTCTATTCTGGCACCTTCCCCTGTGCTTCTCTGCCCTGCAGAAGGCTTTCTGCCAAAAAACGCCGTCTGTTTATAATTTTCTACAGATGCTGCCTGAGGTGCTGAGTTTCTGCAGCGTTTTGTGTGAGTCGCCTTGAATTTCCAGCATTTGCAGACTTTCTCCTGTTAGTTCCAGAAATCGCCGTCAGCGACCAGGCGCACAAATGCGCATGCGTAAGGGTCGCGGGCGTTTCGCGTGGACAAAAAGCTCGGAGACTCGGCGGCAGGTCGGAGCGGGGATCCGGGCGGATTATCATCGGTACCGGCGTCCGAACCGCGACCGGCCACACTTTTCCTCCGCATCCAGGGTCAGTCCAAGTCCTTACCCCTCTCTCTCTCTACGAGGGCTCCAGGGAACTTGCTGCTGAGGAGCGGAGACGCTGGAGCCGTGGCGGATAGATGGGTCTCTTCTTCGTGTAGGTTTCTGGGTAAAGAGGCAGCCATTGATGACAGGGCCAGCGTTTTCCCCGTTAGTCCGTAGGCCGTATTTGGAATCGCAGGGGGAGTGAAGGGGAGTAGATGGATCACTCGGGCACCACCGAGCACTGAGGAGCTGACCTTCCAGTCAATGAAAATGTCAATTTTTACTGTATGAAAAGAAGGAAACAAAATCCTTACATCAGCTTTAGTCCTTGTGGAAATCACCTTTGTTCCATCTTGATCTGGACCTTTCTACCTGTGAGAACTTGTTTAGTACCATTCGCTTTGGGTACATAATGATACCAATTACCTTTGGCCTGGGTAACAAGTGACCTGTAGCGTTCTCATCACAAATATGCCACACTCCAATGAGAACAAGGACTGCCCTCCCCATCATGTTCATTGGCATTGCCTCTGATGGGCTCTCCACCGTCATTCACCTGTGCGGAGGGGCAGAGTAATTTGAAACTCTCCAGGGTTTGCCGTGTAACATCACATGCTCTTTGTAGTGCTGTCGTACAGGACCAGAACTTGAAATAATACCAATGTTTTCTCTAATTTATTTTTCTCAGAACGTATGGACCGAGCATTTGTCTGAAAGTTAAATGTTTAAACATCATGAAAACAGCACGGCATCAACAAAACACCAGCTGTGCAGCAGCAAAGGCTGGCTGTGTGGGAACATTTCAGTTACTGCGCAGCTCGGAATAATATGGGACAGAGAATAATACTAATGGAAGGAATCAGCCTGAGCTAAGTCACAGATTGAAATTCCCATTCTCACACAGGCAGGAAATCTGTTGGGGAATTACATGGACAGACCAGTTGCCGGCATCATGAGCAGTTGGAAGGAGAGTTTTTCCCCCAACTTGGGTTGATCCTCGCTGTAACAGTGTGATGTCAGAGTTCAGAAAGGAGATTAAAATTATTTCATAATATATCGGCTGTGAAAATTAATCAGATACAGGAGCAGAATGAGGTCGTTTCGCCCATCGAGTCTGCTCCACCATTTCATTACAGCTGATCCATTTCCAACTCAGCTGCACTCTCCTGCCTTCTCCCCATATCCCTTCCTGCCCTAACTAATCAAGAATCCATCACCCTCTTCCCAAAAATAGACCCAATTACTTGGACTCCAGAGCAACTCATAGCAGCAAATCCCACAGAGTCACCACGCTCCGGTTAAAGAAATTCCTCCTCATCTCCTTTCTGAAAGAACAAAGCTCGATTTTGATGCTGCGTCCTCTGGTTTTCGACTCTCCCACTCTTGTCAACATACTCTCCACATCCACTCTATCGAGACTTTTCAATGTTCAATAGATTTCAATGAGGGCCCCTTCATTATTCTGAACTCCAGTGAGTAGAGGCCCCGAGCCATCAAATGTTCTTCATCAGACAAACCTTATAAATCCTGAAATATTTTTGTAAATTTCCTTTGAACGCTCTGCAATGTAAGTACATCTGTTCTACTTAAGGGGCCTGAATCTGCTCTCAACAGTCCAAGTGAGGCCACACTTTATAAATACTCAACAATACATCCTTGCTTTTATATTCTCCTACTCTTCAACATTATTTCCTCTCTATTGAGAAAACAGTCTGCACTCTCATTGCCTCTAACAAAGTGGATGACCATACACTTCTCTGAATGATGACTTTCATTCATTGATGTCTTTTGTCAATCTTTTTTACAGGTTAGAAATGACAAAAATTGTGTACGGGAATTTTAAACAGAACAACATGTCAGTTTGCTGTCTCTGCCCAGATATTTAAGGAGTTACTAGATATTTAACAATGTACCACTGTTGATCCTTGGAGATGAAGAATTTTGTCATCACAGCTGGAAAAGTGCTTTGTGTCTGAAATGAAGTTTTCTGTTGTAACTCACTGAAATCCACTGGAACCGGGGAGCTGAGAACACACCAGCATTTGTTCACTGGAGATCAGTTCTTCAACTACATTGATTGTGCAAGGGGTTTACTACATCTGATATTTGATTTATGAATTGACAAAGAACTGTGGGAAGGGATTCACTCTTCACTCACTCATCTCACCTGCATGCACAACAGCGAGTTCACACTGATAAGATGTCGTTCACCTGCGCTGATTGTGGGAAGGGATTCCCTCGGTCATCCAGCCTACTGACACACCAGCGAGTTCACACTGGTGAGAAGCCGTTCACCTGCTCAGACTGTGGGAAGGGATTCACTCAGTCATCGCAACTGCGGAGACACCAGTCACTTCACACTGGGGAGAAGCCATTCGCCTGCTCAGACTGTGGGAAGGGATTCACTTGGTCATCTGAACTGAAGATACATCAGCGAACTCACACTGGGGAGAGGCCATTCACCTGTTCAGACTGTGGGAAAGGGTTTATTCGGTCATCTCAACTGAAGGTACATCAGCGAGTTCACACTGGGGAGAGGCCGTTCACCTGCTCAGTCTGTGGGAAAGGATTCACTCAGTCTTCTGTACTGAAGGTGCATCAGAGAATTCACACTGGGGAGAGGCCGTTCACCTGCTCAGACTGTGGGAAGAAATTCACTGACTCATCCAGGCTACAGGCCCACCAGCGAGTTCATACTGGAGAGAGGCCGTTCACCTGTTCAGACTGTGGGAAGGCATTTACTCGGTCATCTCAAGTGATGGTACATCAGCGGATTCACACTGGGGAGAGGCAATTTTCCTGCTCTGAATGTGGGAAGAGATTTATTCATTTATCTGACCTGCAGGTGCACCAGCGAGTCCACACTGGAGAGAGGCCGTTCACCTGCTCAGACTGTGGGAAGGCATTTACTCGGTCAGTTGAACTGAAGTCACATCAGCGAATTCACACTGGGGAGAGGCTGTTCATCTGCTCAGACTGTGGGAAAGGGTTTATTCGGTCATATCAACTGAAGGTGCATCAACGAGTTCACACTGGGGAAACTGTTTAAACAGGCGACAGGCTACAGGCTGGATATTTCACCATCACAGTTGCTGAATCAAGTTCAAAAGTGACTGTTGGTGCCGAACTCGGCAATTACTGCTGCTGTTTATCAAACCCAGTTCTGCACTCTGTTCACTGGGCGTGGGAGGTAATTCTCGGCTAATGTTCCCGTTTAATGGGACTGGAGTTTAATGGTTTGGATCTGTGACGCAGAAATCAGTTCTAATTTAAATCCTGTCCACACCTACAGAATCTCTTTTCTCTCCCCAGAATATCATCTCTTATAACTGCCTCAAGGCCAAAATGTACACTTCCCTATTAAGCTTCAGAGCGGACAGTGCTGCCGGCCTTTCTGTTGCTTCCATGCCCCAATGGATCAACTCCCCACCCACTCAGCAGTATTCAACAAGGTGTTGTGCTGAGGAGAATGCCCACAGGACAGCCCTGCACTGTCTTCCTAATGACCCTTCCCTCTGCTGGTGGTCACGCTTCTCCTGTCCGAAGCTTGTTTTCTGGGTGTGGCCACCTCTTCAGATGTTTCATTGATAGTATCTTCAGGCTCCCGAATGATCCTGAGTACATCCAACTCCCTGAACCAGTCAGTCCGGCGCTGTGATTGGGTGCACTTCCTGTAAATAGTCATCGGAAAACTGTCAGATGTCCAGAGTTCCCACATCTGACTGGAGGAGCATCCCATCCTGACTGCTCTGCACCTAAATACACCACTGCCTGAATGAATTAACATATGCAAGAAAACATCGAACGTGAATGGGTCAATGACAGTGGAAGTAGAGTGTTCAACTGTCTGTGTTTATGCCATGAGGTCGAAGGAATAGAGGCTGCCATTTTGTGAAGCTGCTTTGTACTCCCCATTTTGTGAACTGATTGCTATGGGATAACCTGATCAGATCAACTTTACACAAGAAGTTACTGGTATTCCCATTGTAAGCCTGAAATCACTCTCACATAATCTGTGTATTATGTACACTGTCAGGTCTGCAGAAGCAATCTCGTTATCTCTGAACCTGAAGTCACTCTGAGATAAGGTGTGTATTACGTACAGTGGCAGTTCTGCAGAAGGAATCTCGATATTTCTGCTGAGCGTCTGAGCGACACAGTTTGTCTGTTTGAAACCATAGTGGAGGAGAACAAAATAAATTACCTTTGGCATGATGTTGTGTAGCCCTTGGACTACATCCAATGGAAATCTGTTAGTCATCAGCCTGATGGACTTCAGCCAACAAGAATGAGATGCGTCCTCTGAACTGATAAGAGTTGTTTCAAATGTTTCAAATCATGCTTGTTTCAAAACAAGTAAAGAGTTTCAAATGCAAAGGTGTGATAACTCCTGAGACTAACTATCACAAGGAAGAACCCCCAAGGAAGGGGCTGGAGGAGAAATGATCGATCATTTGGATACAATGGGATCCCCTGTTGCAATGTTGTGAATTTGAGAAGTGGTCAGGGTGTGTATTAGTACAGAGGGAGCAGTGGAATTCATGTTTTAAGTTGTTAGCCTGGGGTCAACGTAGTTATTTTGTTGTTTGTGTAGGAAAAATAAAATGCGAGCTGTGATTAATTACGAGTTGCCTGGTGAGTTTCCAAACTGATCTCAGTTGATGAACGGTGAACATATTTTCGCGCCCTGGGTGAACTCGAAAAGAAAGAAAAGTGGTCTGGGACCCTGGTGACGAGTTGAACCACACAGTAGGTTAGGATATTAAAATGTGAAAGGGAAAGGACAGGCAGAACCCAAGGATTCAGAGGATTTCAGAGATTACTTTCATGGTTAATTATGAAGGAACTGGTCAGATTATGAGGAGTGGTTAGAAAAGTTTGACAGCCAAGGGTCCGGGACTGTGGAGGAAGAATTGTGAAAAGTAGTTAGTGAAAATAAATTAAAGAAATTACAGGGGATTAAAAATATTGTAATGTGATGTTTGTTGGATGATCCAATTGAAGTGAAGGGAGAAAAAACTGAAACTGGCGGAGGAATTGTGTAAGTGTAGGGAAGAGTTAGAAATTCTGACGGAGCAGCATCAGGTGAATTTGATCCACGTAAGTCAGTTTCAGGCTCAGTGTGAAGCGTTAACAAGAGAAAATGAGAAAACTGAAGAGGAGTATAAACAGGCGGATACAGAATTAGAGAAAGGAAAAGTCAGGGTCGGGATTTACGGCTGTTGTGAATGTCATGAAGAAATCGGCAGATGAGAGGAAAGGCTGCGCTGATCGCAAGTGTTTAAAGCAGATGGAAAATCTGCAAAGTGAACTCTCAGCTCGGAGAGGAGTGATATCTGCGAGGACTGACGATGATGGTGATGCAGATTGGGGTGATTTAACGTATGAAGAGACGCTGATGAGGTAATCGTAGCCTTTGACCTGGGTCAGATATGATCAGGTAGTGTCCAAATTTCATAGAGTGTTTCAACCCTTAACCTCTACACTGTCCAGCTGGTGGATCAGAAGTCAGGGCCAAGTCACTGCCCATATAACCATATAACAATCACAGCACGGAAACAGGCCATCTTGGCCCTCCTAGTCCGTGCCGAACCCTTAATCTCACCTAGTCCCACCTACCCGCACTCAGCCCATAACCCTCCACTCCTTTCCTGTCCATTCCTCCCATCTGTTCCTGACCTCGAGCTCAACCCCTCTCTCCAGCTCCGTACCCAGTATGGGGCTCTTTCTGCTCCCTCCCCCATCCTGCTTCCTTGTTGTTCTTTTCATCAAGGCCCAGCACAGACAGTAGCCTCCATGCTGGCCGTAACGGGAACCCACTACAGTCGATCTCCATGAGGAACAGCCACGTCCGCCATCCTTTGTCCCTGCACTCCGGGACTAACAGTGTCAAAGCCAGGATTACTGGGGAAGTGGCCCGCCTCCCAGCAGGTTTTTCCGAGAGTGGGTGGAACCTTCAACACCCATTGCCCCAATGGTACCTGTAGTAATGGAGGGACTGCAGGACACACCAGAGCCGGGGGTGTGGGGCTTGTGTGACACGGTATTCTGACCCTTTGACGTGGCCCAATTGAGTGCTGGAGTGGTGAATGAGATGATTCTCGGAAACTTTCCCAGTGCATCCAGCAGACAGGATAACTCACGGTTTATATGAAACGGAGGAAGGGAAGCTAACCCTTCTCTGTCTAACTTTAGCTTTCCCTTCAGCCCTGCCGGAGGAACAGGCACCCTCCCAGGGGACATGGGGTGATGTTCAGAAGGCACCATTAGAAGCTGCTGGACTAATAGAGGTGACAGTGAGGTTTTGCATAACTGCAGCCGGTGGAAAGGTAAGGAAACTTCTGTATTTGTGACAAGGTTGTGGCCAGTTTTCTAGAGTGTCTTGGGTCCTACTTTGGATCCGCAGAATTTGACGCCGTGACAGAGTAGGAACTGGCCGAGAAACTTGGTATCGCGCAGTACCGAGGAAAGCAGAAGGGTGTGTGAAATGATTGATCCATTAAAATCCCACACATGGTGAAGCATGGGCTCTCAGAAGGATGATGCGAATGAGGGAAAGGGAGTGAGGGAGAAAGGTACTGAGGAGGATAAGGGGAAACAGGGTTCGAAAACGACCCGATAACAGAACAAAGTTTGCAGTGGCAGAATGAAGGGAGAAGGGGGTGGGGGTGGCCGATCAGGATGAGCTCAACAACGCCACCTAATGGCTGGGTAGTCAACGACGTGGTTGGAATATCTACGTTCGCCCTGTTATGAATACTGGATCCACAAAGAAGTGATGCAATTCTGGACATGAAGTTTATTTTGACATTGATTGCCCACAACCCAGGTGGGTTGGGACTTGTCAGCATGTAACGATGGTCTATTGCCCCAAGAAGGTCAACTGTGTTACCTATAATATAATGCCCATGGTGCTGATGAAAAGCCACGACTTGAATCCAGAGTTACCCAGGGGGTCTCCAAGTTACATGTGCGTTCACCACATGGTTGGATGGTGCAGCTGGACCCCTTGCTGAAACTAAAGTAGGAATCCGCCCCATAAAATTTCTTGTAGATGATAATAAGGTAGATGGCGTTGTGGAAAGCTTGCTTCAAAGCTTGCGGAGAGATTTCGGTCAGTTAGAAGAGTGGGCTGAACGATGGCAGATGGAGTTTAATGCTGATAAGTGTGAGATCCTATATTTGGGTAGGAATAATCCAAATAGGACATAAATGATAAATGGCAGGACATTGAGGAATGCAGTAGAACCAAGGAATAATGGTGCATAGTTCGCTGAAGGTGGAATCTCATGTGGATCAGGTGGTGAAGAAAGCTGTTGGTATGCTGGCCTTTATAAATCAGAACATTGAGTAATGTTAAAATTGTGCAATGCATTAGTAAGGCCGAATTTGGAGCATTGTGTACAGTTCTGGTCTCCGAATTATAGGAAAGATATCAACAAAATAGACAGAGAACAGAGAATATTTACTAGAATGTTACCTGGGTTTCAGCACCTAATTTACACGGAAAGGTTGAACAAGTTACGTCTTTATTCTTTGGACCATAGAGGTTTGAGTGGGGACTTGATAGAGGTATTTAAAATTATGAGGGGGATAGATAGAGTTGACGAGGATAGGCTTTTTCCACTTAGAGTAGGGGAGATTAAAACAAGAGGACATGATTTGAGAGTTAAGAGACAAAAGTTTAAGGGTAACACTAGGGGGTATTTCTTTACTCAGAGAGTGGTAGCTGTGTGGAATGAGCTTCCAGTAGAAGTAGAAATAGTAGTGTATATATATATATACATATATATATATATATACATATGGTTCATAATGCAGGAGAGTCTCGAACCACCCTAGACATGGCTACATTCAATGCAACACATTGGGAAACAGAAGATGCAGTTACTATTGATGAATTTACGTGACACTCACGTGTGGGAGTACCGTTAAGATACATTCGAAACCTTGAGATTTTTTAATGTATTTAATCTTTTAATGTGTTCAATAGACCCTACATTATCCCAGAGTGCTTTGCTGTATGCTAAGTGAGGACGTGGCGGGAGGCGTGTGACTTTGGCTTCGAAAGACAAAAAATAAGATGATCGAAGTAAAAATGTTATTATGACCTGAAATCACTTTTGTGTTGAAAATGCATTTTTGTGTCAGGGCCCCACGCAGCTGTATCCACCCCCCCCCCCCACGTTTCTTTGTAACATGTGTGAAAATGCACTGTTTATTTTAAGTTTTGCAATTATTTTGTGGCACGAAACAGCTGTGGGAGTGGGGACAATGTTTCTGTTGCGTTTTTATTTGTTTTTGAGCATTTCGTGCGGAAGAGCAGTTGTTGATTTTTTTTCTTGGTTTCGAGGCTATATGGTGAAGAAGAATCACAGGATTGTGTACTGCATACATTTTCTGATAATAAAAATAATGAAATGAAGGAATGAAAGAATGATACAAACGGATTTTTATACTGTCTGGTGTGTGTGTGTGTGTGTGTGTGAGAGAGAGAGAGAGAGAGAGAGAGAGAGAGAGAGAGAGAGAGAGAGAGAGAGAGTGAGTGAGTTTCGTTGTGTTTCCTTATTTGTTTTCCATGTAATTGATATTAAAGACACCCGAATTCCACACTGGCAATGTGAAATCCTGGTTGAGCAGATGGAAATCCGTGCATCTGTATTCGGAGATAGATGCCTACATTTCAGGAGAATATTACTCGTTGGTGTACCGTTACGTTTGGGAATTTGAAATTAACTATTTTGTTAAGACTGGAATAATTTGAGAGCAATCCTAAAAATTGCTTAACTAACAAGATATTTTTCTTTTATAGAACAGAAAAGATGTTCAAGACTTTTGCCATCTTGGTTAGAGTCCCCCAAACACAAACTAATCCAAGAGTTCATACTCTCGAGGAGAATGATAACAGTAGGTGATTCAATACAATTTGACAAGCTACAATGACATAATTTACTTCAGTATTATGTTTCTCAAATGGCTCCATTGAAGTACATATTTAGAGTGGGAGAATATTGAATTGATAAGAAACCACTGAAGGTTCAGTCACCTTTGTTGGGACAAACTAATTCACATAAACAGTCCACACATTGCACTAGTTAATTATTCAATCGCAATCTGTCACCACGGGGATTGCATCTGCCTGACGTAATTGGTTTGTAAATAATTTTAAAACAGCTATTTTTAAATCTGTTATAATGTGTCCCTGTGGAGTCGCTAAATGGTATTAAAAACCGCAGGCATGGGCTGCCTTTACATTTCATTCCAAGAGATCGCCTGTAGGACAGTGCGGACAGGTCACTGGACAGAGAAAATGCCTGCATTGTTGGATAGGTACTGTAGTGTGGAGAAAATATTGTACGTGTTCATCGCCGTCATTGGAGTTCCTGGTGAGTGAGCAGAGCAATTCATGTTTGGTATTTCTGTGTGTTAACCATGTGAATCTGACAAGCTTCTAACTTGATGATCATTGTAGAAATATCCGTTAGAGATTTTGATCCTGTCAGTTCAACACTCTGACTTTTCATATTTAAGGACAAGCGGAACTAAACTCCTGTCTCTCATCAAACTCACGGGATCGACTCGAACGTTGTTCTTACCTTCAATGACACCTTGTCCGGAGTTGTCCCAGTGTGGGGTCAGGCAGCTCTCCCGCAAGCTGTGACTGGGATGGGTTTACATTGTAAAGTTCACTGTTTCTGAGTTATTGATCAGAGAGAACCCCTGGTCCTGTGTTTCATATCTCCCTGTGGAGTCTGTCACAGTCGGATCCCACTGCCTGTCGGTCAATAATTGGGTCTGATCATCTGAACCAGTGCCAACGGATCTGCTGACGAGAGTTATCGAATTGAACTGCGCTGTGGAATTAATCCATTAACGGAGCCGCTCAGCCTCAGGTTGCTCAGTTGTTCCTGCTTTCCTTCTGAGACGCGTCGTAAATTTTCACCAGGACACCTCTTCGTCCTGGAGAAAAGTCTCGGCCCAATACCAAAGTTTGTTCAATTCCATGTACAGAATGCTGCCTGACCTGCTGAGTCCCTCCAGTGTTTTGTGTGTGTTCCTCTCCTCTGCATGCCTTATCGGCCCCATCATTTACGAGTTTCCAGGGGCCAGGTCAGTCACGATTAAATCAGTGATACCGGCCAGGTCAGGGACAGGAATCGGGATCAGCACCGACCTATGTTGTTCATGAAGATCGCTTTTATCGCCGACGATTGTCCACACATTGTCTCATCTCCACACTGAAGAAGGCAGGTCAGAGACAGTGTGACCAGTGTCCCAGGTTAGGTTAGCAGCCGTGCACTGACTCCACAACGCCTGGTCTTCAGCTGAAACCCGATCCCTTGAGGAATGCGTTCAGTAATGCCCTCTGTCTGTTATCTCTCTCTCCCTCACTCTCTCTGCTCCCTCGCCCTCCCACCTCCCCTCTCCCTGTCTCCCTCCCCCTCACCCTCCTCTTCTCCCCCTTTCCCACACGCAGTGAATTTATTGGCGATTGTGATCCTGTCTCGGGGAAAGTGCGGCCTCTCTACCTGCACCACTCGCTACCTGGTGGCCATGGCAGCGGCGGATCTACTGACCATTTTCACCGCGGTCATTCTGGGGCGAATCAAATCCTATTACTTCAGGTGGAGTTTTCTGAGCATCACTCCTGTGTGCAGTGTTATCGATGTACTGAGCTTCACAGCCACACACTGTTCTGTCTGGTTCACCGTCGCTTTCACCTTTGACCGGTTTGTCGCCATTTGCTGTCAGAAGCTGAAAACAAAATATTGCACCGGGAAAACTGCGGCTGTGGTTCTAACAACAATCGGCGCACTGTTCTATCTGGAAAATGTTCCCCGATACTTCACACGGCAACCCGGGGTGATCATCGACAATGATCTGTGATCTCAGGGACAATGTTTTCACTGACCCCGGGTGGATAGGATATGACTGGGTCGATACGATTTTAGTTCCATTCCTCCCTTTCGCTGGGATCCTGCTGCTCAACGCTCTGACAGTCAGACACATTTTAGTGGCCAGTCGGGTCCGTAAGGGGCTGAAGGGTCAGAGCAAGGGGGAGAATCGCAGTGACCCGGAGATGGAGAGCAGGAGGAGGTCTGTGATTTTACTCTTCACCATCTCCGGCAGCTTCATCCTCCTGTGGATGACAAGGGTTGTAAACTTCATATATTATCAGGTCTCAGGGGAAGGATTCAGTTTCAATGATTCTGAATGGATCTTTATCTTCGTCGGGGTTTTGCTGAGTGATTTCAGCTGCTGCACCAACACGTTTATTTACGCGGTGACTCAGTCAAAATTCAGGGAACAGATAATTAGGACGGTGAAATATTCTGTCCCCTCGGTGCTTCATTTTATTAATAAAGCTGCGTCCTGAGCCCAAGCCGGACGCGACCACAATTTCTCCAGTCCGGAGGCAAACTTCTCACATTCACCGCCTGATCTCGCAGTTGTTATTCCGGGGCCGACTGTCCGACTGACCAGCAGGTCTGGGACATTAGGATAGTGTGTTTCTGGGGAGGGGCAAAGCACTGTCCTGGTCTCGCCAGATGTCAGTCAACGAACTACTCTGAAATGCCAGCCATCCATTGGTCTGGGAATATGTCCATTTATCCCTATTCCCGCCCTCCAACCTCACAGACCAACTTTCCCACAAGACAGCTGGTGTTCTAGTCTGATGCTGGTAGGATAATCACATGTCAAACACACCAGTTTCCGCCTTCCGCTTGATTGATTGGCTAACGTGCATATAAATAGGGCGGGTATTGGATACATTGTGGTTGGCACTCCAAATTAATCCACGTTCCCGCCACTAACTGGACGGGAATATGGTGTAGAGGATAGGGAAATAAAACCCTTGCTGCTTCTTTGTTCTAATGAAAACTGAATTACACTCCAAAAATCCTACAGATTGTACCACGTGAAGCCCAATAGAGAGAATCAAATTAAACTCATTCCCACGACTGAAATGAAAGATATCCGCCCCCAACGATTGTAATGAAATCTGTATTTCATTTCTGTCTACCTGATCACCTTCACCCTGAAATAGTGTGTTTTCAAGTGCTTCATAATGACAAGAACTACATGACCCAGTATGGAGTTTTCCAACACGACATAAGGAATAATTCGTTATCGTCGGGCTAATTCAGGTCGTATCAATATAATTCCTTCCCTTCTTGTTTTTACCCGGTTCTCCCATGAACGGAACACAGGTGTTCTCTAAAGGTGCCTCCCCTTGTGCCCAGTATCCCACTAGATTTACCATAAGCCCCTAATTCTTAACCCTGCAAACTTCTGATTTGCAAAGTGGAAGGTTTTTATCTACAGTTGAATCTTCAACAGCTTTTGCAGCGAAATAGTCAACCCGTTCATTCACACCCAATTCTGAATGGACGCCCAATCCAAGTGAACCACAACATTCGACAAATGAACCACAATTGCTCACATCCGCAAATCGGTGTGTACCCCGTATATGGCAAATTACATCAGCAAATTACTGTGCATCCCATATTGGCCGACGCATTCCGTAATCTGTGTACACCCCAAATCCATGTTCAACCCCAAATCTGTGTGCCCCTCCAAATGCGCAAGCAACCCGCAAATCAGTGTGAACACCCAAATCCGTGTGCACCCACAAATCTGCGCACATTCTGAAACAGGAGCGCACTCCATAATCATTTTGCACACCAACCAGGTGAAAGCTCCACATGCAGATCATCTAATCCCAAAGCATCATTTTCAAACAGTACACAAAACGGCTGACTCGATAATAAGCACTCGCACGCAACCCACAATTCTTGTGTAAATCCAAATCCGCTGGCGTACGCTGATCCCATATTCGACAACACAGACATAAGAGAGCACCACAAAATCTATGTGCAACCGTTGAAAGGACAAAGTACAGGGGTTATAAACGTATCGGAAATTAAAACCCGTCACAACTCCAAATCCGCAGTCTCCAAAAAATCTGTGAGAACACCGAAATCGGTAAACATCGCCATAAAGCCCGAAAGTAATGAAAATCTGTGCCAGCCCCAAATCAGTGCGCACCCCAAACACCTCACATGCATAATATCTTGTCTCAGAGCAAGAATCATTTCAAACAGTTTAGAAAATGGCTGTATCAACATTAAAAAAAAATCCCCAGCCACCCAGTTGTTTGTTTGCACCTCCAGATCGGCCGAAACCCCAAATCTGGATGCAACCTTAAATCCGTGTGCAGTCCTACCTCCGACAGCACAACCCTAAATCTGCGTGCACCCCCAAATCCAAATCCCCCCACCCAAAGCCGTGTGCCCTCCATAGTTGCCGACA
The DNA here is from genome assembly GCF_030144855.1 of Hypanus sabinus. Classification (NCBI taxonomy): domain Eukaryota; kingdom Metazoa; phylum Chordata; class Chondrichthyes; order Myliobatiformes; family Dasyatidae; genus Hypanus; species Hypanus sabinus. The sequence continues at coordinate 209,752 of NW_026778996.1, forward strand.
AACCGCTAAATCTGGTCCCCAGGTATGTGCGCCCCCACATGTTCGGGAATACAGCCATGAACTCGTGCGCATCCCTAAACGCATGCGCACCACCAAGGACCACGATTGTCGTTCCAAATCAGTGCGCACAACAGACCTGCTGACAACCCCATATGTGCATGAGATTATCTCAGAACAAAAAATGAGTCGCATTGAAAATCTGCCTCGACGTAAAAACTCCGAACCCAGTCCAAAACCCGTGTGGAAATCTTGATGTGCAAGACCATCACGTGCTGCCACGTATGCACCCCGATATTTGAAAGCGGACATCACTAAATCCGCGTGTGTTCCCATGTTCGACAACGCACACTAAATCTGCGAACATGTGGGTGCGCACCCTCAAATATGTGCACATCACCAAGAGGGCACCACAAACCCGCTAAAAATCTGACACGCACATCAGAATGGTTTCAAGCAGTTCTCAGAATAGCCTCCACCACCTTCAAAAAGCTGTGTACATTCATTATCAACGTACAGGAAACAACCTTTATATTTGTTACTCAACCAAATCTACCGACACCCCTAAATTCATTTACATGCACGTCCTGAACTGGGGCTCTGCCAGCGAGATGTTTCCTGAGACGCCCGGGCAGAAAGGGGGCGCTTCACGCAAAAATTAGAGTTTCTAACATTGAGATAGTCTGTGAAGCCGATCTATTGACTTACATCCTGACCTTGGCAAAGTTGGATGCCAAAGTTCATCGTTGGTTCGTCGCATTGTCTGCCTATGATTTCAGCCTGATGTACCGGCCGGACGGCCGGAACATTGATCCAGTTGTTTTCTCCCATGTGTGCATGAAGGTCTGGAAATGGACTGAGAGTGGATGGGCGTTCCTGTGCCTGGATTCATCACGGGGCTGGTTTGAGCGGTGGGTCATTTGGGAACTTCTGGTTGCGCCATTCCACAAGCCTGACCACTCTGGATGCAAAGCAGTTCTCTGAGCTGCTTCCAGAGGGAGTGACCTCCGCTCAGCGAGATGACCCTTGTGTAATCACCGTTTGGTCGGCTGCTGCGGAAGCGGATATGGCCCAAGCTGAAATGATGAAACACCCTGCCGTATCTCTACTGCGGAGAGACTGGCCGAAACGGCAGTTGAGGAACCAGATTCTGTGCCGGGTCACGTCTGCTCCAGAAAGTTCTCCGCGTTCCCAGTTGATTCTGTCTGGGAAGTATCGAGGATTGTATTGAAGTCATTTGATGATAATTCAGGTTATTTGGGGGTTGAAAAGATCTAGGGATTGGATCGTTTCTACTGACCCCGAATGAAAACTGTGGTCGTAGAGAAATGTAAACCGCGCATTCGATGTATTCGGAGGAAGACGCTGCCCACAAGGCCCATTCCGTTATCTCATTTGCAGAGAGTGGGGCCATTTGTTCTGGTGTGTATGGATTTCCTATCAATAGAGTCTGGTTCCAGCAACACGGCGATCTTGGTTATTACTGAACACCACATCGGGTGTGCTCAAACCTTCCATACAAAGGATCAGAGGGCATCGACCATGGTCAGTGTTATGCTCATTCTGGCCGCCCCAGACGGATACATAGCGATTAAGGAGGTAGTAGCAAGATGGGGAATTACCCGAAGGAACAATGACAGTACCCTTCCCCTCAACGGAATCCTCGAGGCAAGATCCTCCATGATTGTCCTGATGGTCCCGGTGGAAGTGCTGGATGAGGGAAGTGTCCAGGATAAAGCAACTGGAAACGAAGGAACACTGGGCCCAGTCGACCCTTGTCCCGACGTTTCACATCTAGTAGCCGCCGGATGGTTGGCGATGATCCGGGAGGGTGTAGGGATTTCAGTCGGAGGACACAAGGGGCTGACGGAGAGTGGATTTAACTGGGAAACGTGCATAGATCTTGGTAGTTTAAGTCGGACCGCTGTGGGGTTGATGATACTTTAGACTTCTAAAGGTTCCAGGAAGCGAGGGGTGAGTTTCTTCTGCTCGATTTTGAGAGGGATGTCTATAGTCAGGCGTAGGAGTCCGGTATCGATCGGCAATCGTCCCATTGCGATCGGCTGATCTGGGCAGGGTCGTGCGTGTATCCTCCCAAATTCGCGGCACCTATAGATATGGGCCTGAACAGACGGCACCACGATCTGCTCTTCTTGCTCGGGGAACAGCGGGGGTTGGTGCCCAAGGGAGCACGCGAAGGGAGATATTCCGAAGGCAGCATTAACCAAAGAGTTGTGGGAGTACTCAACCCACGCGAGGTGGTCACTGCTGGTAGATGGGTTGTTGGTTTTTATACAACGTAGCGTCGCCTCCAAGTTTGACATGACCATGGTTCCTGCCTTGGACCAGCTTGTCATTGCACTCTTTCCTCCCACTTTGCCCAGAAAAGACCCAAGGCTTGAGCTTCAACACTCCGGCCTTCGGGATCTGCTCCACATTTGCCGTAATGGATTTTAGCTGGTCAAGGTTGTTGTGAGATGTGAGAATGTCACTGACGTATCTGTCGAGTTGGAGCACCTGCCGCTCCTCCTTCGTCCTCGGAGTCTCGCCAGAGGAATCTATGCAGGTGCACTTCCCGGTCTTCCAACCAAACCGAATTGTACATCTTTTTAATGTCACCCAGAGCAGCGTATATTCCTACCCCTAAATCCGAGTAGGACAGATCGAATCTGGTTGAGGACATCTGGACCTTTCATTAGCAGGTCGTTCAAGCTCACGCCTCTGAACGTTTGGCTGCTGTTCCACACGAGTCTCACTGGGGTCGTGACAGAGGGCGGGTTCGGAGCAATAAGGTGACTGGAACTGGCCCGTTCCAGTTGAACACCGTGTCCTCGGACAATTTCATTTCAACCCTTCGATCAACCATGTCGCGCACTTGAGCAGTGTTCGCAGCTTTCCACTCGGTTCTTTGGCTAGTTGCTTTTCCGTCCTGAGAAACGTAGCCTCGACTGTTCTTTTATTGTTTGGCAAGGAAGCTGGATCTTCTAACCAAGGATACCTGGCGTGCCAATGTGGTTCCTTGCTGTGGCGGTCACCTGTGACATAGGTGAGGCCTCTTTTTACAACTTCAGGATCCCTCTCTTCAGCAAGAGTCATTCATTCTTTTGCCGCCCGGCTGGCGGTTTCCGCAGCGGCAACCCCGGCATTTTGGCTCGCATGCTGCGCCAATACGATCCCACTTCCTCCACTCCAGGAAGTCCCGGTTGGTGGTTGAAGTACCTGACTCCTGGAGCTTGATGCCATCCTGTCTGTTTTGTGGAAGTTGCTCCGGGACTCTCCTGGTGAGCTCCTCGTACTGGACAGCTGCCGCTCTCATTGACCTTGCAAACTGTGACTTGGACATGGGGACCGACACAGACAGCTCCTCAAAGAGGTCAGGATGTGCTCCCCTGGCCATCTTCCCCAGGCGTCCGTCCCGCAGCACGAGGTCTCTAACAGCTCTGACTCTCTGAGACGCCAGCTGATCTTCTCTATGGCTTATGTGTAAATTTCTGCTGTTGCTTCGGAGTCACATGTTTGTGTACATTTGCAATGCTGTCTAGACATTAACAAACCGATTGCTGTGATTTGAGAGTGACCTTGGGAGTGATTTTTAGAAGGTACCGCTTTGTCTCGACCTGAATCTTCATCCCCGCAACCCCATGGACGACGAGAGTGATTTCCTCACTCCTGAGGTTCAGTCTACTTGCAGCCTTCTGGGTTGTATAATTGGCCAAGTCAATTAACGTCCCTATTTTTTGTCCAGCATTAGCTGTGACTTCGAGAAGCATCATATTCACCGGCATCTCTTACAATCCACTTTCCACCGGAAGGCCCGGCTTTTCTTTCACAGTGCGAAGGCTCTGGATGCGGTGTTTGAAAATACATCGCAACACTGTTTGGCCAATTCTATTGAAAGTTTACTGAAGAACTCATCCTGATCCTCTCCATATTTCTTCCTGCCTTTATCTTCCTCTGGACCGAAACTGCTCTTTTCCTGACCTGCTCTGCTTTTCTTTATGTCAGCATTGGGGCACAGATAGTAATGATGCTCGGGAGTACGCTCATCCTTGCAGTCTTGGTCTTTACACAGACAGGCGGGTTTATAGTATGAACAGTCATCATGAACCTTGATACACCTCTTGCATGCCGCCACCTTTCTTACAGCAGCCTCTTTTTCTGGTAGCTTTGGAGCTCGAAACCGTTTGCAAAAGTGGAGCTTCCTTTTGTGCTTTCCATCACCGCAGACGACACACCGTGCATGGTCGTCGCCCGACTTGGTAGACTTGGCTCAGCCCTGGTTTCTCTTCTACTCGGCTCTTCAACCCTCAGTGGCTCCAGCTGCTCATATACGCTCTCTTGCTCTTTGGGGAATTCCAAGAGACTGTCAAACCGATTATCTGGTGCCACAGCATTTCCCCTGTCAGCGACATAGACCAGCCATTCCTTTTTGAGAGTTTCTGGAAGTTTACTTTCAATTGAACTTGTCACCAGCGGATTTTTGATAGCATCCCTGTCTCCAAGGCCACTCAAGTCGTGAAGTGCCTTCTGCACAGTTTAAATTAATTCCATTATTTTCCGTGGCTGATAATTTCTGGCATTTTCTGTAACTCCTCCACAATTTCAACAGCAATGCACGTTCGATTCCCATAGCGGTTTTTGAGAACACGGAAGATGTCATCTGCAGTGTGATACGTAGAGAGGCGAAGGTCTCATCTGATTTGGTGGTCCAGACTGTCCGGTAGTTGAATCTTTATCACCTCTCTTGAACAGGTCGGCTCTCCCTGCCTCAGGAGTGCTTCCCAGTCCTTTCTCCATCTGTGAAAATCACGTTTTCTGCCAGTAAACTTGGAGAGGGCCGTCAGTTTCAGTCTGATGGCTGGCGTGGGAAAATTGGAGGAAAAGCCGTTGGTGTTAGTCTTTCAGCATCCTCCTTTCTCCTTTCTTTCTTGGAAACCAACTTGGGGATGTGGAGTTCGAGCCACTTTAGGCGACTCAGAAGTTGCTTCCGATCACCTGGCGGGATCCAGCATTTCCACCGACCATGCACCTCCTTCGCTGTCTGTACCAGTCGTTGCAGGTGGTTAAGCATGAAGTCATACGCCTCCTGGTGGCCATCGGGTTGTACAGCAGCGACGTTTTCACATTCATCCTCTGCTGCTTGTAGTGCTGTGAACATTTCAACATTTCCAAAGTTGTTCCAAAGAGTCTCCTGGATTAGGCTTCTGACCTCCTTCCGTTTCAACTCACATTCATTTGCCGTCTTTGCCAGGTCGGCTTTTTGCTGTTCAGTTAACACGGCTACTTTCTCTGCGTTCAGCTCCGCCTCCCGTTCCGCAATGAAACCGGCCCCCACATCATCATTGGCTTCCATGACTTTCTCGGCTTCTGCTGTGAGTTTATTGAAACTGACTCCGAGATTCTCTTCAGACATGTTTTGATGGGCCCTGGTAATACTGTTGGCCAGACGAGAAAATAATCATTTTGCTGTCGTTCGCTTTACCTTGAGTTGATCAACTGATTTCCCAATAGCTTGATCAGCCATGTTTGATTCCGCCTGCAGGCTGTTCACAGTTGAAAGGGCAAGTACAACTTTTTAATGGCGCTTTGATGTTGTTTTATCTCAACTTGATTTTCTTCCTTCTTAAGGATTCCAAGTTATTGCTCCTACTGCTCCAGCTCAAGTCTCCCAGATTTCCGTTTCCTGTCCTCCAGTTTCCCGGTCAAAAAGTTTTTTTTTCCTACTGTCAAGCAGCATTTTCACTGTAAAGCAGTGTTTTCACCGTCAACACGCACAAAACGCTGGTGGAACGCAGCAGGCCAGGCAGCATCTATAAGGAGAAGCGCTTAGTGGTCCAGAGCTTAGTGTTGCTTAAATTTCCAGCATCTGCAGATTTCCTCGTGTTTGCCTTTTCACTGTCAACCAGTTTTTCACTGTCAAGTCGGAGTTCTTGTTCTGTTGTTTGAACATGTGCAGCCTCCCCACTTGAAAGAGATTGAATGCGCCTACCTGAAGGTTTTTAACCGGATTCCACTCAATGACCAAACAACTTTTCCTTATATTTTTCGCAACTGCGGCAGTTAGTTCCGTTAGTTCTTAGTCATAAGTCATAAAAAATGTCATAAGTAATCAGTCATAAGTTTTCATTAGGTTCAGGTTAAGGTTGAGGTGAAAAACTGGCTGCCTCTCGGATTTTGTAGACGAATTCGGACCTGCACCTCGGTTTCTCTACTGAACCGTTATGGCCTCCGACCGGGCGAACTCTCTCGAAGGTTCGCGAGCTCTTAAGCCCCACGTCATCTCCAAGAAGCGCCTGCGCGCGATGGGCCCCGTGTCGGAGTTAACTCAAACGCAGTGACAGCGGTGCTCTTTTCCATGAAACGGTCTCCAGTTATTTAAAGTTCGGCATCTTACCGCAGATTCCAACGCTGCTCTCGGACTGCCGGCGTGATGATGCAAACTGATACCAAACTGTTTCAGGCAGTAGGTTCTGTCTGGTCTATCAGTAAATTCTTGTTCTTGCTTTTAACCATATAAATATTATTTTCTTTTGCCTCTAGGTCCCAATGCTTTCTAGAAACTCAAGTTTGACTTGACACTCACCTTACTCCCCACCGCTCCGCCATCTCACCACAAGTCATAGGAACTGAAATACTCATTCCGTCCATTGAGTCTTCTCCACCATTCGATCACGACTATTGGATTATCCCTCTAAACCCCATTCTGCTGCCTTTGCCCCGTCACCTTTGACACTCTTATTAATCAACAACGCACCATTTATTTACTTAAAGCCTATTACTCCGCTGGGTTTAGGACAGCAATGCAGAGGTTCACCAGGATGTTGTCTGGATTAGAGGCATGAGCTGCTGTGTAAGGAGAGTTCGGACAAACTTGGGCTGTTTTCTCTGCTGTGAAGGCGGCTCAGGATGAGCTGAGAGAGCTTGATCAGATTACCAGAGGTATAGACAGAGTAGAGAGCTGCCACTTTTAACCTTCTGCGTCCAAATGTCCAATAGCAGAGATCAAGCATTTAGAGAGTTTGCAGAAGAGGTTCACCAGGATGTTGTCTGGATTAGAGGCATGAGCTACTGTGTAAGGAGAGTTCGGACAAACTTGGGCTGCTTCTTTGACGTGGAGGAGGCTCAGGGTGCCCTGACACGGCTTGATAAGATTAAAAGAGATATAGATAGAGTAGATAGCTGCCATTTTAAATCTTCGGGTCAAAATACCTAATACCAGACAGCATGCATTTAGGTAGATGAGGGGCCTGTGGAATTTATTGCCACTGACGGCACAGTTGCCAAGTGATTATTTAAAGCAGAGGTTGATCAGTAAAGGCATCAAAGGTCATGGGGAGAGGGCAGGGAATGGGGTTGAGAAGGGAAATAAAAGACACACGGGCAGACTCATTTAGGGGCTCTTGTCTGGCACGGAGCAGTGGGGCTGAACACCGGTTCGTTTTCCACTCTCGGACCTTCACTGAGACCATTTCCCATCAGTACATGTTTTACCAACAGTACATTTCAATGTTCAAGTTCAATGTAAATTTATTATCAAAATGTGTTAAGCAGATGTTATCGAACAATTCCTTTTCTTGTTGGCAAGGTGACTCAATGCTCACCCCCAATCTTGGGGAGGGAATGGGACCAATTCCAGAGGGGAGGGTTGGGTGAGTGTGGGACTTTGTGAAGGAGTCCGAACTCCATCCTCCTCATTCCCCTTCCCCTTCTCACTCCCCTCCCTCCCCACTCCACTGATGTGTTTGTGAGAGAGACAGAGAGACCTGTGTGCCCAGTCACATTCCGTTAGTGATGTGCTGTCCCTACCTACACACTCTCACTCCTCTGTACACAGCAATCTTCACAAGCTCAAATGATCCAAAAATCTTATCCCCTCCCTCCTGCACCAACTCTTTAGCCACATGTTAAACTGTATAATCTTCTGATCCCTGCCACATCACACGGACAGCAGTCCTGAGATCACAGGCCTGGAGGAGCTGTCCTTTCAATTAGCACCTCACTCCCTGAACTCCCTTAACTTAACCTTGTTACTCTACCAGCCCATATCATTGTTACCCACATGGACCACGACCTTCACTGTTCACCCTCCTGGGGAATGCTGAGCACTCAACCTGAGATGACCCAGATGCCAGCATGCAGGAGGGAATTTCATTCTCATTTCATTCATCCTGGAATTTCATTCTCACCTACAGAACATCCTGTCAGTTCCCTGAGCTAACAAGCCACGTAACAACACAGCTCACCTCTTCTCCTCCCTGCCCTTCTCAGTCTCAGAGCCATGCTCAGTGCCAGAGACCCTATTGCTGTGACTTTTCTTTGCCATGTCATCCCACCATCCCCGACTGTACCTAAAGTGATACCTGTGTTGTTCAGAGGGATGGGCACAGGGGGAAACAGAGAGTCCAGTTTCTTCCTCACTGTCACCCAGTTCCCTGTGCCGTGCACCTTGGGTGCAAATACCTCTCAAATGTCCTACCTATCACCCCTTCAGCCTCCTGAATGATCTGGAGTTCATCCAGTTCCAGCTGCAACTCCGTAATGTGGATTGTTCAGAGCTGAAGCTGGATGCCTTTCTCACAGGTGTAGTTATCAGGGACACAGCAGGGTCCTCTGCCTTCCCACATCCCAGAAAGCAGCTTTCCACCACCCCGCCTGTCATCTCCACTGTATCAACTGAGAAAATGTAAAGAAGGGGCAAAAAAAATTCTACATCCATCATGATTTTGCCTTCTTTGACTGACTGCTCTCCCCACTGAAACCTCAAAGAATTAAAGCCTCAAAGTCTCCGCTCCAACTCTGTCCACTCCAACAGTGACAGCTCCATTTGCTCCAGCTAATGAAGGTTTTCTTGATAATCCATCCTGACTGTGGAGTGGCCACCGCTGAAAGCTCAAAAATAACCTGCCCTGAACCACTGCCTTTAATACTCCATTGGTGAACCTGAGTGAATTACGTCCTCTGAAGCTTATGATCTCTCAGATTCACGTTGGGTCAAAGCTTGATACGGTGACACAAGGATGAATGACTGATTGAAACCCATCCCAGTCAGAGCAGGTGACCACCCTCACCACAGTGTGAACCCACCACTGTCTCTGCAGTGTGGATCAGTGTGTGAATGCCTTCCCACAGTCTGAGCAGGTGACCACCCTCACCACAGTGTGAACCCACCACTGTCTCTGCAGTGTGGATCAGTGTGTGAATGCCTTCCCACAGTCTGAGCAGGTGACCACCCTCCCCACAGTGTGAACCCACCACTGTCTCTGCAGTGTGGATCAGTGTGTGAATGCCTTCCCACAGTCTGAGCAGGTGATCACACTCACCCCAGTGTGAACCCACCACTGTCTCTGCAGTGTGGATCAGTGTGTGAATGCCTTCCCACACTGAGCAGTTGATGTTCAGTCAGTTGAGATATCTGAGCGAATTCATTCCCACAATCAGAACAGGTGACTGGCATCGCCCAGTGTGAACTCGCTGATGGACTTTCAAGCCTGATGACCGACTGAATCCCTTTCCACAATCTAAGCAGGTGAACGGTTTCTCCCCAGTGTGAATTCGGCTGTGCCTCACCAGGTTGGATGACGCAGTGAACCCCTTCCCACATTCACAGCACGTGAACGGCTTCTCCCCAGTGTGAATTCGGCAGTGCTTCACAAGGTGGGATGAGTCAGTGAATCCCTTCCCACATTCAGAGCATGTGAATGGCTTCTCCCCAGTGTGAATACGGCAGTCCTTCACAAGGGAGTATGAATCAGTGAATCCCTTCCCACATTCAGTGCAGCTGAACGGTTTCTCCCCAGTGTGGATTCGCTGATGTACTTTCAGATGAGATGACTGGGTGAACCCCTTGCCACATTGAAAGCAGCTGAACGGTTTCTCCCCAGTGTGAACTCGCTGATGTTCAGTCAGTTGAGATGACCGAGCAAATCCTTTCCCACATTCAGAGCAAGTGACCGGCCTCTCCCCAGTGTGAACTCGGTAGTGTCTCACAAGTTTGGATGAGTCACTGAATCCCTTCCCACATTCAGAGCAAGTGAATGGCCTCTCCCCGGTGTGAACTCGCTGGTGTCTCTGTAGTGTGGATGAACGAGTGAATCCCTTCCCACAGTCTAAGCAGGTGAACGACATCTTTTCAGTGTGAACTCACTGGTGTTCATTCAGTTGAGATGATTCAGTGAATCCTTTCGCACACAGAGCAGGTGATTGGCCTCTCCCCGTTATGAACTTGCTGGTGTCACTGTGGCATGGTTTAGTGTGTGAATACCTTCCCACCATGTAAACAGGTTACTGTCTTCTCACTGGGGAATTTTCAGATGTATATTTAGCACCGACGACAGAATGAATTGCTTCCTGCTGTCAGAACAGGTGGAGCATCTCACTGTGGTGTGAACTTGCTGATGTATCTTCAGGCTGGTTGACTGAGTAGTTCCCCTCCCTCACACAGAGCAGGTGAATGGCCTCTCCCCACAGTGAACACACTGGCGTGTCTGTGGGTAGGCTGTGAGTGAATCCCCTCCCTCACACAGAGCAGGTGAATGGCCTCTCCTCACTGTGAACTCACTGGCGTGTCTGTGGGTAGGCTGTGAGTGAATCCCTTCCCACACTGAGAGAAGGAGAATGATATCTCACTGCGATCAATCATCTGGCAATTCAGACAGTCAGATGTTTGAATCCCTTGTACAATCAATGCAGTTGAAGAACTGATCTCCAGTGAGCAAATGCTGGTGTGTTCTCAGCTCCCGGTTCCAGTGGATAACACTGAGTTACAACAGAAAACTTCATTTCAGACACAAAACACATTTCCAGCTGGGATGAGATAATTCTTCATCTCCAAGGATTGACAATAGATGTGTCGGTCTTGCAAAGAAAATATTTGGCCAATCCTTATATATCCGTAAATAGACAGCCCATCCACAAGTGTTCTGCCATTTCAAACCTGTAAAAATATTTGAAAGGACATCAATAGGTGAAGGACAGTTTTTCAGGTGAGATTTTAGTCTGTGGTGAGAACATAAGAAAAAGGAGCAGGAGAACATCATCTGGCTCGTCTCCACCAACCTGCCTTTTCCCCATCGCCCTTCATTCCCCTTCTTTGCAAACATCTATCCAACCTCGTCTCAAATGCATTTACTGAGGTAGCCTCCACTGCTTCATTGGGCAGAGAAATCTATAGATTCCCAACTCTTGGGGGAAATCTTCATCTCCATCCCAAATGCCCCGAAAGTTAAAGTGATGTCCTCTAGTTCTACTCTCAACTACCAACTTTTCTACCTCTACCTTAACTATCTGAATCATAATTTTGCATGTTTCTATAAGATCATCTCTCAATGTGAGCTCTGGCATCACAATATCACCCAGTTCATCTCATGTTGAGATATACCACAGATGACTGTGGGAAGCAGATGGAGTTCAACCTGGTGGTTCATTTCGGTAGGTCCAATTTGAAGACAGAATACAATATTAATGATAGGACTCTTGGCAGTTTGGAGGAGCAGCGAGATCGTGGGATCTGTGTCAATAGTTCATGCAAAGCTGCTACGCAGCTGGACAATGTTTTTAAGAAGGCCTTCATCAGCCATGGGACTGAATTCAAAAGTGGTGAGGTACTACTACAGATATAAAAGGCCTTCATTAGGCCCTACTTTTAGCACTGTGTTCAATTCTGATTACCTCACTACAGGAAAAAACACTCTAAATAGGGTGCAGAGGAGTTTGACAAGGATGTTGCTTGGATTGGAGAGCATGCCTTACAGGAGTAGGCTGAGTAAACTTTGGAGCGATGGAAGATGAGAGGTGACCTGAGAGAGTTGTATAAGATGATGAGAGGCATTGATCGTGTGGATAGCCAGAGGTTTCTTCCCAGGGCTGAACTAGCCAACATGCGGGGGCATAGTTTTAAGGTGCTTGGAAGTAGGTACAAGGGGGATACCAGAGGTCAGTTTTTCACACAGAGAGTGGCAGGTACATGGAATGCACTGCCAGCGACGGTGGTAAAGGTGGATACAATCAGGGTCTTTTCAGACACTGTTCGGTAGGTACGTGGAATGCACTGCCAGCGACGGTGGTAAAGGTGGATACAATCAGGGTCTTTTCAGACACTGTTCGGTAGGTACGTGGAATGCACTGCCAGCGACGGTGGTAAAGGTGGGTACAATCAGGGTCTTTTCAGACACTGTTCGATCGGTACGTGGAATGCACTGCCAGCGACGGTGGTAAAGGTGGGTACAATCAGGGTCTTTTCAGACTCTGTTCGGTAGGTACGTGGAATGCACTGCCAGCGACGGTGGTAAAGGTGGGTACAATCAGGGTCTTTTCAGAAACTGTTCGGTAGGTACGTGGAATGCACTGCCAGCGACGGTGGTAAAGGTGGGTACAATCAGGGTCTTTTCAGACACTGTTCAGTAGGTACGTGGAAGGCACTGCCAGCGACGGTGGTAAAGGTGGGTACAATCAGGGTCTTTTCAGAGACTGTTCGGTAGGTACGTGGAATGCACTGCCAGCGACGGTGGTAAAGGTGGGTACAATCAGGGTCTTTTCAGACACGGTTCGGTAGGTATGTGGAATGCACTGCCAGTGACGGTGGTAAAGGTGGGTACAATCAGGGTCTTTTCAGACACTGTTCGGTAGGTACGTGGAATGCACTGCCAGTGACGGTGGTAAAGGTGGGTACAATCAGGGTCTTTTCAGACACTGTTCGGTAGGTACGTGGAATGCACTGCCAGTGACGGTGGTAAGGGTGGGTACAATCAGGGTCTTTTCAGACACTGTTCGGTAGGTACGTGGAATGCACTGCCAGCGACGGTGGTAAAGGTGGGTACAATCAGGGTCTTTTCAGACACTGTTCAGTAGGTACGTGGAAGGCACTGCCAGCGACGGTGGTAAAGGTGGGTACAATCAGGGTCTTTTCAGAGACTGTTCGGTAGGTACGTGGAATGCACTGCCAGCGACGGTGGTAAAGGTGGGTACAATCAGGGTCTTTTCAGACACGGTTCGGTAGGTATGTGGAATGCACTGCCAGCGACGGTGGTAAAGGTGGGTACAATCAGGGTCTTTTCAGACACAGTTCGGTAGGTACGTGGAATGCACTGCCAGCAACGGTGGTAAGGTTGGGTACAATCAGGGTCTTTTCAGACACGGTTCGGTAGGTACGTGGAATGCACTGCCAGCGACGGTGGTAAAGGTGGGTACAATCAGGGTCTTTTCAGACACTGTTCAGTAGGTACGTGGAAGGCACTGCCAGCGACGGTGGTAAAGGTGGGTACAATGAGGGTCTTTTCAGACACTGTTCGGTAAGTACGTGGTATGCACTGCCAGCAACGGTGGTAAAGGTGGGTACAATCAGGGTCTTTTCAGACACTGTTCGGTAGGTACGTGGAATGCACTGCCAGCGACGGTGGTAAAGGTGGGTACAATCAGGGTCTTTTCAGACACTGTTCGGTAGGTACGTGGAATGCACTACCAGCGACGGTGGTAAAGGTGGGTACAATCAGGGTCTTTTCAGACACTGTTCGGTAGGTACGTGGAAGGCACTGCCAGCGACGGTGGTAAAGGTGGATACAATCAGGGTCTTTTCAGACACTGTTCGGTAGGTACGTGGAATGCACTGCCAGCGACGGTGGTAAAGGTGGATACAATCCGGGTCTTTTCAGACACTGTTCGGTAGGTACGTGGAATGCACTGCCAGCGACGGTGGTAAAGGTGGATACAATCCGGGTCTTTTCAGACACTGTTCGGTAGGTACGTGGAAGGCACTGCCAGCGACGGTGGTAAAGGTGGGTACAATCAGGGTCTTTTCAGACTCTGTTCGGTAGGTACGTGGGATGCACTGCCAGCGACGGTGGTAAAGGTGGATACAATCCGGGTCTTTTCAGACTCTGTTCGGTAGGTACGTGGAAGGCACTGCCAGCGACGGTGGTAAAGGTGGGCACAATCAGGGTCTTTTCAGACTCTGTTCGGTAGGTACGTGGAATGCACTGCCAGCGACGGTGGTAAAGGTGGATACAATCCGGGTCTTTTCAGACACTGTTCGGTAGGTACATGGAATGCACTGCCAGCGACGGTGGTAAAGGTGGGTACAATCAAGGTCTTTTCAGACACTGTTCGGTAGGTACGTGGAATGCACTGCCAGCGACGGTGGTAAAGGTGGATACAATCCGGGTCTTTTCAGACACTGTTCGGTAGGTACATGGAATGCACTGCCAGCGACGGTGGTAAAGGTGGATACAATCCGGGTCTTTTCAGACACGGTTCGGTAGGTACGTGGGATGCACTGCCAGCGACGGTGGTAAAGGTGGATACAATCAGGGTCTTTTCAGACACTGTTCGGTAGGTACGTGGAATGCACTGCCAGCGACGGTGGTAAAGGTGGGTACAATCAGGGTCTTTTCAGACACGGTTCGGTAGGTACGTGGGATGCACTGCCAGCGACGATGGTAAAGGTGGATACAATCCGGGTCTTTTCAGACACTGTTCGGTAGGTACGTGGAATGCACTGCCAGCGAAGGTGGTAAAGGTGGGTACAATCAGGGTCTTTTCAGACACTGTTTGGTAGGTACGTGGAATCCACTGCCAGCGACGGTGTTAAAGCTGGGTACAATCAGGGTCTTTTCAGACACTGTTCGGTAGGTACGTGGAATGCACTGCCAGCGACGGTGGTAAAGGTGGGTTCAATCAGGGTCTTTTCAGACACTGTTCGGTAGGTACGTGGAATCCACTGCCAGCGACGGTGTTAAAGCTGGGTACAATCAGGGTCTTTTCAGACACTGTTCGGTAGGTACGTGGAATGCACTGCCAGTGACGGTGGTAAAGGTGGATACAATCAGGGTCTTTGTTCGGTAGGTACGTGGAATGCACTGCCAGCGACTATGGTAAACGTGGGTACAATCAGGCTCTTTTCAGACACTGTTCAGTAGGTACGTGGAATGCACTGCCAGCGAAGGTGGTATAGGTGGGTACAATCAGGGTCTTTTCAGACACTGTTCGGTAGGTACGTGGAATGCACTGCCAGCGACGGTGGTAAAGGTGGGTACAATCAGGGTCTTTTCAGACACTGTTCGGTAGGTACGTGGAGCTGGGAATAATAGAGGGATATTTGGCAGTGAAACTCTCGGCAGATTCTAGAGTCGGTTATATGGTCGGCATGAGGTCGTCATCCGAAGGGCCTGTAATGAATTGCAGACTTATGTTTCTGTGTTTATATGTGATCTCCCCATCTTCTAACAAGGCATGGATCAAGCATCCTGACTGACCAACAAAATCTCTGACTGTATTCTTGTCTGTATGAGAAAGGGCTCTACTTCTGCCTTCAATCAACTTGTGACTTGGCTCAGTCTGTCTCTGTCCTTTGGTATTATTTCAAGTTCATGTTCCACAACACGACAAAGTGAACTTGTTACTACATGTCTGATCCTGGAGGTTTTCTAATTACTGGGATTCCCTCCCCCCCCCAGCTGAATGACAGTGATGAACCCATCGATGGCAATGCCAATGACTATGAAGGGGTGGGCAGTAGTTACTCTCATTGGACTGTGGCACTTTTGTGATGTGAAAGCTACAAGTCACCTGTCATCGAGGACAAAGGTGTTTCATATCGTTATTTACCCAGAGAGAACTAAAGCTGACCGGTGGATTTTTTTATGCTATACAGTACTAATTGACATTCTCACTGACTGGGAGGTAGACTCTTCATCCGAAAGTAACCGGACACTATATTTTTGTTCCGAGGTACTGATCCTCGGATTTACATGGCTGGAGGTCGCTGCGTTAGGGACAATCTCTATGGGGACAACGCTGGCGTGTCAACCATGGCTGCCTCCTTACCCAGAAGACACCACGGCGGAGAAACCTGCCTATCAGCCATCCAAGGACCCAGCGATGCGCATGCGCTGGAGAAATGGCGGCGCTGCCAGCTCTCAACCGCCGTAAACTCCCCGCGGCTCGGGTAAATCGTGGGACTGAGAGAGACGGAAAGGACTGGGACTGTCCTGAGGTGAGGGACCAGTGTGGACGGAACTCATAGTAATTTTCCTGTAATCGCGGTTCAGACGCCGGTGATTAAGCTCCCACCCGCGGCCCCGCTCCTACCTGCGTCCGATCCCCGAGAGCCTCTCGTCTGCTGAGCGCATGCGCAACGTTCACGACGGGCTGTGCCGCCCACGCATGCGCATTGGTTTAAACCGGATAAAAAATCTGCAGACGCGGAAATCCAAAGCAACACCTGGAGGAACTCAGGGGGGCAGAAAGCAACTATGGAGAGGCGAGAACAGTCGGCGTTTCAGACCCATACCGACTGGAAAGGAAGTGAGGGAGTAAGAATGTGGGGGGACATGAAATGATCGGGTAAACTGGGAGACGCGGAGAGTAAAGAACTGAGAAGTTAATGAGTGAGAGAGATAAAGGGCTGGAGAATAATAATATTTTATTGATCCTGAGTGGGAAATTCATTCCGTTACAGCAGCAATATTTAGAAACACACTTAGCAGTGTGCAGACTCTACTAATAAGAAAGTGGACAATAATAATATATACAGTAATACTGTACCAATGTGCAATTATATTGCATAAAATAATAATGCAGGGATTATTGAACTAAGTTGTGTGTTCACCCATCGCTGAAAGACGAACTCTTGCATTTGGTAAGAAACAATTTCTGTAACTATGCTTGAGAGGGCGGGGATGAGTGAGTCTGTTAGAAAGGGGGATGGGGACTCTGCTGCCTGTCGGGTACGTCATGGAGAGGATATGACAGATTGTCCATAATCGGTAACAGTTTGTCAAAGAATGAATCCATGTCTCCTGATGAGCTTATTTTGTCTTTTTGCACCGAAGCTGCTCCCCCAACAGAAAGCAGCAAAGAAGACTGCACTCGCTACAACAGACTGGTAAAAGATCTGTACCAACCTGCCTCACACATTCAAGCATCTCGGCTTCCTTAGAAGACAAAGTCTACTCATCCCCTTCTTGAAAACAACCTTTCTGTTGGTTTTTCAGTCATGTCTTTACCCGAGGTGAACACCCAACTAATTGTCCTCCACCACAGTGACCTCTTCTCCCAAAATGTGTACAGGACTCGTCACTGTCCTCTTCCTCCTAAAATCAATCAGCATTTCCCTGGTTTCGGCCACATTCAGGAGCAGGTGATTCCTCCCTCACTATTCCACAATCCTGTCCACCAGTCCTCTGTTCTCCGACTCCTGCCCATCTCTGATGCACCCAACTACGGCAGAGTCATCAGAGAACTTCTGCAAGTGGCCAGACTCAGAGTTGTACTGAAAGTCTGAGGTGCATAGTGTGAACAGAAACGGAGTCAAGGCAGTCTGACCCTGGTCAGACCTCACTCTGATTACTCTGCTCATTTCTGGTCGCCTCACTACAGGAAGGACGTGAAGACCATAGAAAGGGTGCAGAGGAGATTTACAAGGACGCTGCCTGGATTGGGGAGCATGCCTTCTGAGAATCGGTTGAGTGAACCCGGCTTTTGCAGCGACGGAGGATGAGAGGTGACCTGATGGAGGTGTACAAGATGATGAGAGACATTGATCATGTGGATAGTCAGAGGCTTTTCCCCAGGGCTGAACTGGCGAGCACGAGTGGAGGTATTCTGAAGGTGCATGGAAGTAGATACAGAGGAGATGTCAGGGGCCTGTGTTTTTTACGCAGAGAGTGGTGAGTGCGTAGAATGGGCTGCCGGCGACCGTGGTGGAGGTGGAAACGGTAGGGTCTTTTCAGAGACTCCTGGACCGGTACATGGAGCTATGGGCAAGCCGAGGCAGTTCTACGATAAGGACATGTTGGGCTCAGTGTTGTGCTGCAGATTCTCTTTGCTTCTCTGTTCTGTCACCCACCTGTTGCAGTGAGCTCACTCCCACCGGAATAATGCTGGTGGCATTGTGAGAATCATCACTTTATATCGCTCTAGTGTAATCCAACCGCGTCTTCTGAGCAACAAATTGCAAAGAATGGGTGTGGACACATTCACTCTCTCCTGGATCACTGCCTTCCTGGCAGACAGACCCCAGTTTGTACCGCTCGGTGGTTCTGTGCCTGAGGTGGAGGTGAGTGTCAGTACAACTCTGAGTCTGGCCACTTGCAGAAGTTCTCTGATGACTCTGCGGTAGTTGGGTGCATCAGAGATGGGCAGGAGTCGGAGAACAGAGGATTGGTGGTCAGGATTGTGGAATAGTGAGGGAGGAATCACCTGCTCCTGAATGTGGCCGAAACCAGGGAAATGGTGATTGATTTTAGGGGGAAGTGGACAGTGATGAGTCCTGTACATATTCTGGGAGAATAGTTCACTGTGGTGGAGGCCAATTAGTTGAGTGTTCACCTCGGGTAAAATCATGACTGAAAAACCAACAGAAAGGTTGTTTTCAAGAAGGGGATGAGTAGACTCTATCTTCTAAGGAAGCCGAGATGCTTGAATGTGTGAGGCAGGTTGGTGCAGATCTTTTACAAGTCTGTTGTAGCGAGTGCAGTCTTCTTTGCTGCTTTCTGTTGGGGGAGCAGCATCGGTGCAAAAAGACAAAATAAACTCATCAGAAGACATGGATCCATCCTTTGATAAACTTACCGATTATGGACAATCTGTCATATCCTCTCCATGACCTACCCGACAGGCAGCAGAGTCCCCATCCCTCTTTCTAACAGACTCACTCATCCCCGCCGTCTCAAGCATAGTTAGAGAAAATGTTTCTTACCAAATGCAAGAGTTCATCTTTCTGCGATAGGTGAACACACAACTTAGTTCAATAATCCCTGCATTATTATTTTATGCAATATTATTGCACATTGGTACAGTATTACTGTATATATTACTATTCTCTACTTTCTTATTAGTAAAGTCTGCACACTGTTAAGTGTGTTTCTAAATGTTGCTGCTGTAACGGAATGAATTTCCCACTCAGGATCAATAGAATATTATTATTCTCCAGCCCTTTATCTCTCTCACTCATTAACTTCTCAGCTCTTTACTCTCCCCGTCTCCCGGTTTACCCTATCACTTCATCTCCCGCCACATTCTGACTCCCTCCCTTCCTTTGCAGTCCTGAAGAAGGGTGTGGGTTTGAAACGCCGACTGTTCTCTCCTCTCCACAGTTGCTTTCTGCCCCCCTGACTTCCTCCACGTGTTGCTTTGGATTTCCGCGTCTGCAGATTTTTTATCCTGTTTAAACCAATGCGCATGCGTGGGCGGCACAGCCAATCGTGAACATTGCGCATGCGCTCAACAGACGAGAAGCTCTCGGGGATCGGACGCAGGTAGGAGCGGGGCCGCGGGTGGGAGCTTAATCACCGGCGTCTGAACCGCGATTACAGGAAAATTACTATGAGCTCCATACACACTGGTCCCGCACCTCAGGACAGTCCCCGTCCTTTCCGTCTCTCTCAGTCCCACGATCTACCCGAGCCACGGGGAGTTTACGGCGGTTGAGAGCTGGCGGCGCCGCCATTTCTCCGGCGCATGCGCATCGCTGGGTCCTTGGATGGCGGATAGACTGGTTTCTCTGCCGTGGTGTCTTCTGGGTAGGAGGTAGCCATGGTTGACACGCCAGCGTTGTCCCCATAGAGATTGTCCCTAACGCAGCGACCTCCAGCCATGTAAATCCGAGGATCAGTACCTCGGAACAAAAATATAGTGTCCGGTTACTCTCGGATGAAGAGTCTTCCTCCCAGTCAGTGAAAATGTCAATTAGTACTGTATAGCATAAAGTGAGGGATAGTGACTCGCAGGATGTTGACTCAGATGATTGGTACACGCTGCCGTTCGATGACGCCCGCGTGATGGAGGATAGGATCCTGGCCCTTCCCCCACTGGGATAGATGGGGTAAGGGAGGCCAGTGATGGGCAGTCGGGGTTACCACAGGGCGTTGGAATACAGAATGTTCGGTCCAAGCAAGAGATAGTGATTCCGAGGTGCAGAGGGGTTTGGGTGACCGCTCGCGGGAGGGTTCGCCTCGTAGTTCCCATGTGTCTCCGGTGTTGTCCGAGGGGCAGGAGTTAAAAGAGGGAGTGCGCAGGCGTCGGAGAAGAAGGCCCACCCCCATACCCCCGATAGATTGGCCTATGTGGCACCTGGGGAACTGATTTGGGGAGTTATGTCACTGTTTTCTGCACTTCGGTTGGGCGGTGTGTTCTGCAGGAAGGGTTGGCGAATTATCTTAACGTCATGAGGGCATGAGTTAATTCGGTGTGGGGAGAATGCACGGTTCTCAGATTATTAACTCTAATGTTATCTGTAAACTGCATATATAAAATGACTTCTCTGTAACATTATAATGAAATGGCTTCTTTGAGGGTAACTGATTTGGTAATGCTCTGTTTAGTTGAAATGTTTGGGTTATAATTATTGATAGCGGAGGAGCTAACCACTGGAAGCTATGTTTTGGCGCCCTTTTCTTTTCTTTTTTTATTGTATTGCTATTAATTACCTATTTCCTGTCAGGTTTATAAAGACTAATCTGTAAACCGTACACTGTGTGCTGTCTGATATTGTGTGTGCGAGTTTGTACCAGTGTGCATTACACAGCATCCATGCAAACGGGAGACACGGTTTGGCGGGTGGACAGATTTTCCCCGAGACAAATAGCCCAAAGCGTTACACTAACCATGACAAGTTTTAACATTTTTACAGATGGACTGAAAGATAATTTAACTGGGAATGGTGGAGTAGCCGATTCTTGTGCCTGAATTATAGACAATGATAGAGAAATTAATTTGCAACCATTTATCAGCATTTTCAGCAACAATTTTGCCATCATTTTAAGCTGAAGGTTGGTGGAAGAATTTCTTCACACGTAGCGTTATAATTGTTCAGATTACTTTTATGTGTTGATGACATTTAAACAGGTTATTCTAGCAGTCGGTCAGATTTACTGTTGGAAACTCACCAGGGATTAATTCACATTCCAGTACTTGTTTATATATTTTCTTCTTATAGGTCCCTGAACAAAGAGGTATTGAGGGGAATGAGTGGGTTGACTGTAAGTTACAAAAGTTCAACTGTGGATAAATACCCTTCAATTAACAAATCAGAAGTTCAGCGTTATGTATGTTGAAAATTAGGAGCTTATGGAAAGACTGATGGGAAAATGGGTACAACTTTAGAGAATACATAAACGTGTTGGGTGTATGGGGAGAAAGGGGTAAAACAAGAACGGACGGAATTATATTGACATGAACTAGAAAGGGAACATGAAATTGCTGGGTTTATGGCAGAAACAAGGAGGGAAGGAATTATATCGACATGACGTACTATGCTGAATTATTTCTTTTGTACTGTTGCAAAGCATGTGTTGCAAAGCATGTTTCCGGATCGTGTAGGATTTTTCATTATGAAACGGTTGAACAGATGCTGTTTCAAGGTGAAGCATATCAGGAAAGAAATCATACCGGCGTCATTGCCATTTTGGGGGGGCTTGATTAATTTCATTTAACCGCTTTCTTAAGTCATGGGTTTGACTTTAATTAAATTCGCAGTGTTGTGTTTCATTACGTATAATCGATAGGATTCGTTGGGAGTAATTTAGCATTCATCAGAAGAAAGAAGCAGTAAGGATTTTATTTCCCAATTCTCTACACCACAGACCAGTCCAGTTGATAACGGAAAAGCGCCTTTAAGTTGGATTGTCTTAATTTTACTGGTGTGATTCACATTTGGTTAGTAAACGAGCATCGGACTGGACAGCCACCGTCTTGTGGGAATATGTGACAGTGAAGTTGGTGAGCGGAATGGGAACAGATGGACATATACGCAGACGAATATGCGGACGGCATTCCGGAGCAGTTCTTTGTCTGGCATCTGACGGGAAGAATGAGGTACTGACTCTCTTGGACGGTGCTTTGCCCCTCCCCAAACACACGATCTTAACGTCCCGGACTGTCGGTCGAAGGGACAATTCTCCTGGGAATAACAGTTGGGAGATCAGGCGGTGACTCTGAGGAGTTGGAGCCCGGACTGGCGACTCTGCCGCCGCCTCTGGCGACTACTCAGGATGCGGCGCCGTTAATCAACTGAAGCATCGAAGTGACGGGATATTTCACCGCGCTGATCACCTGCTCCCTGAATTTCGACTGCGTCACCGCGTAAATAAATGTGTTCGTGCAGCAGCTGAGATCCATCAGGAAAAACCCGAAGTAGTAAGAGATCAATTCAGAATCATTGAAATTGTATCCCTTTCCTGAGACCTGATAATATATAACATTTACAACCATTGTCATCCACAGGAGAACGAAGTTGCCGGAGAGGGTGAAGAGTAAAATCACAGACCTCCTCCTGCTCTCCATCTCCGGGTCACTGCGGTTCTCCCCATTGCTCTGACCCTTCAGCCCCTTACGGACCCGACTGGCCACTAAAATGTGTCTGACTGTCAAAGCGTTGAGCAGCAGGATCCCAGCGAAAGGGAGGAACGGAGTTAAGATCGTATCTAGCCAGTCATATCCTACCCACCCGGGGTCAGTGAAATAATTGTCCTTGGTAATACAGAACCACGGTACATTGTCGATGATCTCATCAGGTTCCCGTGCAAAGTATCGGGGAATGTTTCTCAGACAGGACAGTACGCCTGTTGTTGTTAGAACCACAGCTGCAGTTTTCCCGGTGCAATATTTTGTTTTCAGTTTCTGACAGCAAATGGCGACAAACCGGTCAAAGGTGAAAGTGACGGTGAACCAGACAGAACAGTGTGTGGCTGTGAAGCTCAGTACATGGATAACACTGCACACAGGGGTAATGTTCAGAAAACACGAAGGGTAGTAATATTCTCTGATTCGAGTCAAAATGACCTCGGTGACAACGGTCAGTAGATCGGCCGCTGCCATGGCCGTCAGGTAGCGAGTGGTGCAGGTGGAGAGGCCACACTTTCCCCGGGAGAGGATCACAATCGCCACTACATTCACTGGAGAAAGAGAACAGACACTGGGCATTACTGAAAACATTCTCTGGGAATTAACATTGGATCGGGCTTTAGCTGAAACTCGGGAGTGCTAAAGGCTGTAAGCGGCTGCTAATCTAACAACAGAAATATCTCTGCCCTGTCTTCCTCAGTGTGGTGATAAGACGATGTGTGGGGAATCGTTGGCGATAAAAGCGATCTGCATGAACAGCAACAATCGGTGCTGATCCCCATTCTAGTCGCTGATGGGGCCGGTTTCACTGAATTAACTGTGATTGACCAGGACTCTGGAAAATCAGCATCTGATGAGGCCGAGAAGGGATACAGAGAGGAGAAGCATACACAAAACTGGAGGAACTCAGCAGGTCAGGCGGCATCCATTGAATGGAATAATTTTTCTTTTCGGGTCGAGACCCTCCTTCAGGACGAAGCGCTGCCCCGATTTATGACGGGTTTCAGAGGGAAAGAAGGAACAACTTAGTGACCTGTGGCTGAGTTGCTCCGTTAATGGATTAATTCTGCAGCGCAGTTTCATTCGATAGCAGACGGCAGCAGATCCGTGGCCACTGCCCTGATCAACCTCAATAACAGAGCAACAGACAGTAGGATCCGACTGTGACAGACTCCACAGGGATACGTGAAGCACAGGGCTAGGGATTCCCTCTAATCAATAACTTAGGAGAAGTGTACTTCGGAATGCAAACATCTAGCAGTCACAACTTCCCGGAGAGATCCCTGGCCCCAGAACTGGGACATCTCTGGACAAGGATTCATTCAAGGCAAGAACAGCGTTCTATTCGATCCCGTGAGTTAGAGGAGAAACATAGACTTAGTTCCACTTGTTATTAAATATGAAAATTCAGAATGTGAAATTGACAGGGTAGATACCTCTGTTTGATATTTGTGCAGTGATGAGCCGGTTGTAAGCGTGTAACATTATCATAAACCGGCTCAGAAAACCCAGACATAACGAGCATGAAATGCTCTGCTCGCTCACCTGGAACTCCGATGGCAGCAATGAAGATGTACAATATTTTCTCCATAGTCTTTTACCTGTCGAACATTGCAGACATTTTCTCTGGCCAGTGTTTGTCTCTTGGTGCGACAGGCGATCTCTCGGAATGAAATGTTAAGGCACTACATGCCTGGTGTTTTTAAAGCCATTTAGCAATTCCACTGGGACTGATATCAACTGATTCAAAAATAAAGTTTTTAAAATTATTTACAAACCAATTACGTCTGACAGGTACAATCCCTGCGGTGACAGATTCTGATTAAATTAATGACTATTATTTAGAACATGAGTGGAAGTTAGTTTGTTACAACAAAAGTGACTGAACCGTCCGAGGTGTCTTATCGTCACAACTCCATTTCAGCAGACACCCGCACACGCAAATTAGATTATCCCGGAGCGAGAATCATTTCAAACAGCACACAAAATAGCTATCTCCATTAAAAAAAAACAAGAACAGAGGTCAGTCGATAAATCTCCGGATCCTGACAGGATATTCCCTAGTACCTTGAGGGAAGTCAGTGTAGAAATAGCGGGTATTCTGACAGAAATATTTCAAATGTCATTGGAAACGGGGATGGTGCTGGAGGACTGGTGTATTGCTTATGTGGTTTCATTGTTTAAAAAGTGTTCTAAGAGCAAAGCTAGCAATTATAGGCTATCTATTTATTGTAGATATATCCGAACCAAATTTCCAATATCCATTGACAACCATTGTTCTCTCTAACTTTTAACCTTTCCTTTCAACCTAATAGGAATATAAATATTCTGTACCCTCAAAATCTCATCTTTAAATGTGCCCCATTTTCTTTTATTACATCGTTCCCATCAAACCAATTGTCCTAATCTTTCGCAAATCCTCAGAATTAGCCTTTCTCCAATCAAAAATTTCAACCCTGGGTCCAGTCCTATCCTTCTCCATAATTATATTGAAACTAATGGCATTGTGATCACCGGACCTGAAGTGCTCCCCAACACATACCTCTGTCACCTGACCTACCTCAATCCCTAACAGGAGATCCAACACTGCCCTTTCTCTAGTTGGTACCTCTAAGTATTGCTGCAAAACAAAACTATCCTGCACACATTTTACAAACTCCAATCCATCCAGCCCTTTTTCAGAATGGGCTTCTCAGTCTATGTGTGAAAAATTAAAATCTCCCACAATCACAACCTTATACTTCCTAGAAATATCTGCTATCTCCTTACAAATTTTCTCCCCCAATACTGGCTTCCCATTAGGTGGTCTATAATACACCCCTAAAGTGTTACTACACCTTTCCCACTCCTCAATCCCACCCAAAAAACCTCACTAGTCGAGCCCTCTAATCTATCCTGCCAAAGCACCACTGTAATA